>NW_020799140.1:608582-668175 GCF_003259725.1 Athene cunicularia | reverse complement strand
GCAATTCCTGGCGCAGGTGAGCGGCTGCGCCGGCCCCGGGAGCTCCCGCGCTCTGGAGGGGGGACCTCTGTTGGGATGGGGAGCAGCAGCCGGGCGGAGAGCCGTAACGGGTAAAGCCGGGTGCCGGCCCAGCGCTGCTCCCGGGGCCCTGGCGGGGTCTGTGGGGCCTCGCTGGGTCGGACGGTGCTTCTAGGTGTGAGAGGCGCCTTTGGTGGCTAGTAACGGTACAGGGCAGAGCCCGGGCTGCGCGGCAGCAGCGGGGGGGTGCCGCAGCCCTCCATGGCGGAGGGGGCTCCTGCAGGGTATTGGTGCTCAAGCCGCGGCCCGCTTTTTCTGGAGGAAAGAAGACGGCGTCCTTCGAACCCCACGCTGCGCCTTCACCTCTGTGCTGTGTGACCTTCGCGATTTAGCGGTATCTTTATATGCGTATGTCTGGATTTGCTCGTAGTTTTTTTTTTTTTTTTCCCTTCTTTCCGTAGTTAACACCGTGTTCCTCGTAGTTCTTAGAGTCTCTGTCAGGCCAGGAGCCTTCTCCAGGCAGCCCTTCGGGAGGGGCGTGCAGGCCAGTGCTGGGATCCTCGCAGCAGGGACGACTCTTGGCTTTGGGTTCATCCTAACTGACAAACTCACTCGCTCTGAGAAAGCAGCCAGCAAAAAAGGGGATTTGTGCTGAACCTGACCCCACTGCCTGTCTGGAGTGTTGCATTCTATTACTTACAGTACTAATAAGTTTTGTGGGATAAATATTTAAGGGTGTGACAAACTAAGTATATAATCCTGATACAGGAGAGGATGGGTTTTTAGTTATTGCATGGTACATAGCTTTTGTATTTTAAGTTCAGGTGGTTTGTGTTCTGAAAATGTTGTCGTGTAATTTAAATTTCTTAATGGTTTATTAGGTAATTTGGAGGGTACTGTGTCTTCTTGAGTATTATTGGTGTGACATCTTCACGCAACAGTCTTAATTTTTCCCTCTTCCATACCTGTGTTTTTACTGATTCCTTTCCAGTAATCTTTAGTGGCAGAATAGTCTGGTTGCCAGTTAACTTCTTTTTTATTTCTGTCATCCCCTTTTTTCTTTGCCTCTGTCATCTTTTCCTGTATCATCCCTTCTTTATTCCCCATATGCCCTGTGCACTTTGGCACCTCAGTGCTTCAATTGGACTGGTAGTGCTACCATAGGCCTCACAAATTAATAAGGTATAAGAATGGTCAAGGACTGGTATGGAACCCATTTGATCCAACAGCTTGGAAAAGGTGAGCACATCACAGTTTGGAAGGACAGCAAGCAAGACGTGGGTGGATACTTGGAGGTCTTGGCTTCAGCTGCATGCATTGCAGCATACTGCCTTCTGTAAGCGAGTCATTTAGTATGTTTGTGCAGTAGAACAGTGTCAGCATGCTTGAGCAAGCTTTGAACGGGCTGGCCGGAGTGCTGAAACAGTCCTGCTGCTGCAGCAAAAAGTGAATTTACTGTAATGCTGCTAATAAGTTTCTGTTACTGAAGCTGTCTCCTTTAAGATTTGTTTGAATACCTCGTATTTTGCAGTACATCTACATCTTTTGTACCTGCTCTTGTCTGTAGGTAGTACATCATCCCCAGCTTGAGGCAGAGAGGAGTGCTGTGATGCTCTTGTACTACTGTGACACACCAGTGACTGATGGATGGGGTTATTCTGGAGGACAAAGTTGACAGCTCTCACAATAAGCTGCGGCGTGCATTTGCTGTGTACCAGCTGTACTCATTATCAATGGCTTACTCCTGTCTTAGTGCTGTTGGACATATTTGGAATATATATTTGTCTCCCTCCTTGAGATAGGATAATAGGATTGATTTATTTTTCCCTGGGGCAGGGGGATGTAGTGTCCACATTTGCTTCTAAACTGAAATTTGCGTAGGGAGAAGGAACAGCTTGGCTAGTGAAGCATGGCTTACCCAAATGTGGGCCCTCATTTGGGAACAGCTAAGGAGGGGTGTGAGCTTAGAGATCCGAGTACAATCTGCACTTAGATCATGCTTTGGTATCCAAGTCCTCACTTTTCATTTAACTTCCCTCTCATTCTCACCATTCCCTCATGGCATTGCTGCCTCTCGGTTGTCCTGAAACAATAGCAGGTAGACATGAGCCTTTCACTAATGAAGAATACAGTAATGCGATCTACAGGGAGCATGCTAGATCTAGCTGGTCTTTACTATGCTAGCTTTCCACAGAATATTGAATTGAGGTGATGGTTTCTGTATTTAAAATCAGAGTGCTCTGATGTAGGTCAGAAAAGTTGAAAAGACTGAAATTGTGGATTAAGGTGGTGGTTGACAATTTAGTCTCATGGAATTGAGGCATTCTGAATATGAAACCGTACGGTGCTGTTGAAGGAGTGTTTTCTTTGTGTGCAAATTTGCTGTCTGGTATTGATGGTCTCCAAACTGATCGGTGCAGTTTATGGGAAAGAATGCACCCCAGCTCTCTTGGGAACTTTGCTATGTGTTTTGTGTGATGCGTACTGTAAGAGAAGGCATAGCTTGTTCATTCCTTCTTCAGGGAATACAACTCCTAGTGCCTGTGAAATCTCTCCAAGATTCAGGTGACCAAATCAACTGATAGAGGTAATGAAAGTAGGAAAAGTGTATTGGGCATCCAGGTGAGTTTGGGGACAGAGGCAGAAAGGAACAAACTAAGAATGAGCCCCTGGGTTGGCTCAGTCACTCACATTGTAGTTTCTTGCAATATGGGTGCACTGAATTCCTCCTCTCCACCTTCCTCCATCACTTAACTTGCAAGCTCCAGTGCTTGGCTCTGAGCTGCATTAATTCACTAACATGACAAAAAAAACCCCACAACCAACTCATTAAAAAAACTGGGAAGTGTTCTATTCTTTAAATGCATTAAATAAACCGTGGAAAGGCCTGATGAGGTTCAGGACAAACAATTAAATTGGCTCAGTTGCCTCTTAAGTTGTGCCCTCAAACTTTACACTTCTGTTGTGTGAAAGCCTTTTCCTTGTTTTGCAGCTATAAGCCACTTCGTCTTAATTATTCAGCAATCTTCATAAAGCTGTGATTCTAGCAGATTTCCAGCTTTGCAGTGACATGTCCCTGTTGTTGCATATGGATGTTTAATTGCAGATACTCTCTCTTTATTCATACAGGGAAGACAGATAATTCCCTGCTTAGCTGGGAGAAGTTAATTCCACGGTTTCAGGCTAGGAAGCCCATTCCTATTGAAGCTTGTAGCGCTTTCTAAATCGTATGTACTGTAAGAAGCGAGCATCAAAACACCTTATTGTCACAACAGCTGTTGTTTTCCTGTCAGTGTTTGAAAAAAAGCTGGGCTCGATATCCAAACACTTGGATAAGAGCCCTTCGGGGTTGTAGGAACAGTGTATAGGATCTACACAGGAGGTTACATTTCCCCATGGGTTAATCTAGGATATGGAGTGATCTCCAGGAACTAAGAGCTGCCATCGATCCCAGTGCATCAGCTGCACAGCTTTGAACTTAGGTTTGTTGTCTGATACCTAGTGACATAAATAAAAACAAAACTGGAAGCATGGAAGCCCTATGGTACCGAAACAAGAAACTGGTGCCTATGGCTCTGCTTAGGTGGGAGGATCAGAACAAACTTGTAGTGGCTGTTAAAGACTTCAGAACTATGCTTTGATGCCAAGTGATAATTGCTTTGTAAAAATGTCTGTTAATCCACATTCTCCATGGACTGCATTCTCCACAGACTTTCTAAAACTGTACACCCTCTTCTGCTTTTAGCCCTGCTCATATTCCCTTTAATTCCTCTCATCTATGATTTTTAACTTGGCTTTTGGCAGATAAAACCACATAGCTTCTCAAATGTTCGGAGCACTTCACATTAGGAACCCTTTACTCTCTTAATATTTATTTAAAGAACATCCATTAAGTATGCTCAGAAAGCATAATTGTGTATTATTGTCTTCAGTGTGCCGTTTGGGGATTATTACTGAGTTCCAGTAATGGTTATCTAAATGGAAATGTAGAAACACACCCTACAATTACTCTCGTTTTAAAGACGTATAGCTTATATCTTATAAAACTTTTAACTGTACAATGCGTAAAGCTGTTCAACTACAGGTACCTAGCTCCTGCAAAACTACCTGAAGATTTTGGAGGCAGTCGACATGTAGTATTCAAAACTGAGGTACTTGATGTTGGGATTTTTTAAGCCCAGTCAGACCCCGTAACAGTAAGCAGGAAACACTTCTGGTCTTTTATCCGTGTCTGTATTTGGACCTCTGTGGCTTCTTACTCATGAAAGTAAAGTTCAAGATAATAACAATGGATTATTTTTTAATACTTCTTCCTTTTGTTGAAAGGGTTTTGTGTACTGTGGTTGAATAGCTGGGATATGAGTTAAAAAGTCCACCATGACAAATACATGTTTAGCAAAAAACTTCAACTTTTTTCCTCACTGCACATGCACAATAGTGTCCCCCTTCCTCCACTAGTAGCTCTGTCTTGTAAACTTTCATTTGCTCAAGTGGTTTTAATCTGTCTTGAAAGGAACAGTGTAACCTGCTATGCCCAGCACGCTTCAAGAAAAAAATGTAATGGCTTTTAGAGCAGTTATTAACACTAATGTTAAAAAAGGAAGAAGTTGCTACATGAGTTATCAAAGACCAATTACATACAAATGAGGTAATTACAAAAATATCTGCCTCCTGTATATTTTTAGGATGATGTTTCTTTACTGCTTTGCTGACATCTTGCAGTGGAATGGCATTATTTGTCCTCCAGGCAGGTCTTGTAGGTGGTTTTGGTCTTCGGGGGGGGTTGGTGGTGGTGTAGAAGATGAGGAATATATCTGGTACTTACAAAACTGTGTCAGTATACATGGGGGAAGGAAGAAAACATTTAAAAGAACAGAGCTCACCATGAAGAATAAGAAGATTGGTGAATAACTCTGTAATAAGGAAGTGTTTGCTTATACCTGCTTGTGACGACCCTGTGCTAGCACCTAGGTCTTTCAATTTTGCTGGAAACTGGCCTTATAAAATTGATATCACGAAAATAATGAGGATTACTATGTTTGTGTAGTAGTTTAAGCCCAGAGTGCAACTGAGCATCATACAGCTGCTCGCTCACTCCTTACCCCCACAAAAGGCTGGAGGATTGAAACAAGGGCAGGGAGGGATGATCACCCATTATGGTCACAGGGAAAAGACAGACTTGGTTGGGGAAGAAAAAGAACATCAATTTAAATTAAACACCACCACCATTTAATTTTACAGTCAGAGTAGGACAGTGAGAAATACAACCACGCCTTCAAAACACCTTCTCCCACCCCTCCCTTCTTCCCAGGCTCAGATTTGCTCCCGATTTCTCTCCCCCCTCCCCTGCAGCGGCGCAGGGGACGGGGACGGGGGCTGTGGTCAGGGCATCTCCCCTTGTTTCCACTGCTCCTTCCTCCTCGGGGGCAGGACTCCTCGCATTCTCCCCCTGTGCCAGCGTGGGGTCCCTCTCACGGGAAGCAGTCCTCCAGGAACTGTCTCTGACGTGAGACCTTCCCGTGGGGTGCAGCTCCCCCCAGACTGCTCCAGCGTGGGTCCCTCCCGTGTGTCACAGCCCTCCCAGTGCTGAACTACAGCAGCGGGGGCTGCCCTCGGCGTCCCGGCCTCCCCCAGGCACAGCCCCTCTCCGGCGTGGGGTCCTCCCCGGGCTGCAGGTCGGCATCTGCTCCCCCGGAGCCCTCCATGGGCGCAGGGACAGCCCGTCCTCTCCCCAGGGGCTGAGGGGGGGCTCTGCGCCAGCCCACCTCCCCCCCGCCGCCTCCTGCCTTCCGCTGACCTCGGGGTCTGCAGAGGTGTCTCCCTCGCAGCTCCTCCTCGCAGCTCCCGCTCCTCCTCCAGTTCCCCTCCGTAAATCCGCTGTCACAGAGGGCAGACACCGTCACTACTTGGTCGAGGCAGGTCTGACTTGGAGCTGGGAGAGTTTCGAGAAGCTTCTTACAGGAGCCACCCCTGTAGCCTCTTCCCCCCCTACCAAAATCCTGACACACACAAACCCAACACAGTTTGCTATCTATTATTTTGCAGGGATGGGAAGCTGAAAATATTTCTGTTAAAAGGAGCACTTCTTGCAAATAAATGTGGTTAGAACGCTTAGCTGAATAAACGGACTGCATACAGCGTATCACAACAGAGAAGATGCTGATATATTTGCTGCACGTTACTGTTTACTTTTCTCTGCAGTTCTTATTTTCCAAATTCCTGCAGGAACTGGGTTTTGTTACTTCAGTTTCCTGGACTTCTTCAGGAGAATCTTGACATTTCCATGATTAAACCAACTAGGATTACTCTTGCTAGCATGGGCTGCTCCCAGTGTGGAGGCAGCTGCAGTAAAGGCTGAGGTAGCTCCAACCTGAAGCCGGGCTGCATATGAACTGGAAATAATGTGTACTGCCTCATTAGGTAAATGCTCAGGGTTTACATGGAATCTTTTATTAGGTGAGTACTCAGGGTTTGTGTGGAGTCTTTTTTATTTTTTGTACCTTTTGAAGCTTTGAGGAATGAATAACTGTTTTAAGAAAGCTCTGTAGGGCAGGGTGTCATGTTTGAAACCCAGTCTGTGACTGGCTGTGCATGGTGCACAATGGCTTTGAGCTCCTCGTTCTTCAGCTGAGGACTGCAGCCTGGGCTGTACCTGGGTGTAGAGTTCCTATGGTCCTCTCACTGCAACTCAGCTCTGTTCCAGAGGCTGAACGTCAAGCTAAAGGTGGACAGATCTCATGATTCAGTGTTCAGGTTGAAGCATTTTACCTATAAACAACTGGAGTGAAACTGTTGTCGGCCTCTGACCTTGTTGTGGGTTAACCCTGGCAGGTAGCTAAGCGCTACACAGCTGCTTGTTCACTTCCCCTCCCACACCCAGTGAGAGAGGGAGGAGGAAAGGACGAGTAAAAGCCAGAAAATCTGTGGGTTGGGATGAAAATTGTTTAATAAGCAAAAAAGAAGTAGAAGAAAGAAAACGGAGCAAGTGATGCAATCGCTCACCACGTCCCAGCCAGTTCCTGAGCAAAAGATGGGTAACCTCCTTAAAAACCCCTCTTTTCACTTTTCATTGCTAGGCATGATGTCATATGGCACGAATATCTCTTTGTTTAGTCATCTGCCTGGTTGTGTCCCCTCCCGACCTCTTGTGCGCCCATCAGTCTATTCACTGGGGGGACAGAATGAGAAACAGAGGCGGCCTTGGCGCTTTGCAAACACTCTCCGGCAATAGCGAAAACGTGAGTTTATCGGCATTGGTTTGGTCAGAAATCAACCACAGCACCACAGCAGCTGCTATGAAGAAAATTAACTCCATCCCAACCAGACCTAGTACTACAGGCCTGTAATAATAACTCTTAGATATGTAATCTACACTACTTGTAGCAAATACTGTTGGAGTTTTGACAACAGTGAAGAGTAGATGCAGTATGTAGTCTTGAGAATCTACCTAGGACATAAAAAGAGCGGCTGATGCTGTGGGGTCTCGTCAGCCCTACAACAGAGGTGTCCAAGGCTGGGTTTTGGAGCAGTGTGACTCTGGAATTGGTCATTACTTGGGGCTGTGCTTTCAGGCCTTGGTAGGGACCAGGCCTCTTATTCTAGTTCTCTTACCTGTTCTGCAGTGGTCCAGCTTCTTTCTCTTGCTCTGGTTTGAATACTTCTGTGCACCATTCTAGCTGTCTTGTTTGGACTGGTGGTTTCTTTTGGGTTTTCTTTTTTTTTTATAAAGACATCCAGTAACATTCGGTGAGGTTTCAATTGATTCTTTGACCAGTTGCTGTGTAGGAGGGAATCTGCCTAATGTATCTGAAGTTTTTGTTTGAAGTGTGATGGGAATAATAACAAATGCCACTCTACTCCCTGCACAAATACTGAAACTTCGTAGAATCTTGTTTTTCTCTGAAATGCAAAGCAGGCTAGTCAACAGCAAGTTACACCCATCACTTCTGCCATTTCATGTGACCTAAAATTCTTGTAGTGAAGTTTTTGTTGTGTTTGCAGGTGTACTGCGAGTATGGGATGGTTCATGTCCTTTCAGAAAAGGGAAGCAGCAAAGGAAAAGACTACTGTATCCTTTTCAACTCTCAGTGGGCCCATTTGCCACATGATCTGGCTAAAGCTGTAAGTACCTAGCCAAGCAATAACAGAAGAATGTATTAAAAAATGCCTTTGTTAGAAATTAGAAGTTTTCCTCTAACTTGGATTAGTAGAATTTGAAGCAACTCGGATAATACTTTTATCTGTTAAGATCACTTTAGGCAGTGCTGTATCCAGGCAGCATGCAGAGGTGATGACTGTTTCTGGTCCAAACCAAAGATCTTCTTTTTGCACAGCGTGATCAATTAAATTAAAATGGTACTTACCTGTGGTTGGAAAGGAGGTTTTTTTATGTCAGTGTGATACAAAAACATACCACATGGCCTTGCTAATATACTGAATTGTGACCTTTAGTGCTTTCTCAGTGGTTCACAGCTCTGGCAAGCGTAAGGATAAGTAGTCCCAAACTGTGTCAAGGTTTTGCTGCATTATCCAAAGCTGACAATTGAGTCACTCTGTTCTGGGAGGAAAAAAGTTACTGTCACTGAATCAGCAAATACACTTTGAATGAGCTACTAATTGAGGAAGATGTGGAATATAATGGTTGACTGATACTCTGCTCATTTTTTTTAATTGTATTTCTTAATCTACCAGATGAGTGCTACAGAGAATTATTAATGTTCCTTATCAGCGTATAATCAGATCTTAATTAGCCACGGTGGGATTACCACCAGATTACTCCCTAGATACGCAGATAGCTCAGATGCGGCAGCTGCCTTTGCCTTGCGTAGACCCAGCTGATAAACTCCTGCACTTGACCTGACTGTAACGTGACGTCAGTGCGTGTACACACTGCATCCCTTTGCTCCAACAGCAGAAGTGGGAATGCAGAAGTGAACGCAGCTGATTTGAGAGGCTTAGGGTCTTGTTCACTGCATCCAGGCGGACTTCCCATAGAGTCTCTATCATCCTAGACTCTAGGATTTGTGAGAGCTGGGGACTCTACTGTAGGCATCTTGTTACAACCAGTCTCATAAAAATTCATTTCAGTAGCTCTGCAGGAGCTGATGTAGTCTAGAACAGCTTGCACTGAACTGAAACACTCCGCAGGTTCTGATCCGGCTTCCACAGAGCACTTGGGTTGCCTGCGCTATCTCCTGCCTATCCCTGTTTCCTTCCTCAACTCTCTTCTGCCTTTAACTTCTTTCACATTCTCCCTCCTTCCCTCCGGTGCTCCAGCAGTACAGTTCATTAACTGAGGCGATGCACTGCACCAACCTGAGCTCACTGTGCATTTGTGTTACGCTCTGATAGAGCTGATAAGCTTTCCTGAAACCTGCTCAGCCTGCAACGTCTCGGAATTGCAAGCAGCTTAGAATCCAGTATGCAGGTGCTTAGGATCCCAAAATTTCACCTAACTGGATATGGTTGGTTTCAAAATGGAAGTTTATTTTTGTACTTTAGCCCAGCCTGTGTTTTTGTTTCTAGCTGTTCATGCATCATCTCAACCTGCCACCCTAGAATTATAACATTTTGCTGTACTCCTCCTACATCCTGGATACGTGCATCAGAACAGCAACAGTGCTGAACTAAACAAATGCAAGTGCAGATCATAACCCAAATTTTATTATCAGCAGAATTCGGTACAATAAGGTAAAGCAAGGCAGGACCCTGTGTAATAGAGAGGACAGCACTGGTTCAAATTTCAAGTCTCTCTGAGTATGCTCTATCACCTTGAAAGTTCTAAATTACCCTTTAGAAACTGGTTTCTGCTCCTGACTTCTTTTATAATTTTATTTTATATGTATGTACTTAACTAATTATTTTTTTTTTCAGTCACTCTTGCAACTACAGGATCAGACAGCATCTGTTTTGTGTTCTCCTTCTGATGTACCCGATGGGGGATTTAATAATCAAATCCCCATGGTGATGCGAGGGAACTGCACCTTCTATGAGAAAGTGAGGCTTGCTCAGATAAATGGAGCTCGTGGGCTGCTGATTGTTAGCAGAGAGAGACTGGTAGATCTCCTGTCTTTCTGTATTAGATGATATTAAATGTCTTTCTATATTAGATTATATTAAATGTATTTCTATGTTAGATGATATTAGATACTGTCTTGTCTTCAGTGCTCATTGCTGGTATTTGATGCTCCTCGTTAAAATATACATATGTGTGTGTGTTTCTGCATGTACATCCATCGCATAGTTATGTATGGAAATAATACATCTGAAGGAAGAATTAATGAAACAAAAGGAGGTACTCATTTAAGCAGGAAGAGTGGTGCATAGAGCTCATGTAACATTCAAGTCAAGGGCTCAGAATTATGCTTGTGTCGTGAAATATTGGAATCAAAGAAAGAGGTTGTTTCCTTGACTTACACCACTACCTTTAGTGAGATCTAGAGCACAGTGAATCTGGCGCTTTAGATTTAGCTGGAGCATCACCAGTGTATGTTCTGTGAAATTAGTGGGTTTGAATACAGTAGTCAACACTAGAGGCACACATAGCTCATAAAACCATGACCCTGATATGCAAAAGATACTGCTTGAAGCTTGGTTGCTGCTCTTTGCTGTTACAGTCTGTAATGACATGTTCTTCTGGAAACAGGCACACATTCTGACTTCAAATTTTTACTGTCATTATGATCCTTTCTAGAGTATTCTCCAAATTAACAGAAACAAAACTTGCAACTTTAACCCTTTTGAAGTAGTAGAAATATTTGCAGAAATGAATATATTCTTACCTGGTCCGAACTGTCTTGCAGGTTCCTCCTGGGGGTAACAGGAGTCAGTATGAAGAGATTGATATTCCTGTGGCTCTGCTCAGCTATACTGATATGTTAGATATTGGCAAGGTAAACTTGATGCTAAATTCGCCGATTTATATTATCTCATTTAACTGAGTCACTGCTCGACAGTGTAAGTCCATCTTAAGAGCTTTGAATCTGTAGAGAGTTCTACTCATGAAAATTGCATTATTATATTTGGGGGAAAAAAAAAAAGCAGATCTCTTAAGAGGTTATTTCTCATCTTCAGAATAAAATCAGAATGGACCTGGTGCTGGAAATAAATATCACTAATAGAGCCAATCGATTGCTCTTATGTATTTATAATAAAGTTTGATTCTGAGGTTGCTTAGTGAAAACGAAATAACTGAACCTTTGCTAAGGTGGCTTTTTGGAAGCTCTTCGTAACCTGTACTTACCTCTGCAGAGTTTCGGCAGCTCAGTGAAAGGGGCGATGTACGCACCAAATGAACCTGTGCTAGACTATAACATGGTGATTATATTTGTCATGGCTGTTGGGACTGTTGCAATTGGAGGCTACTGGGCAGGAAGCAGAGATGTGAAAAAGTGAGTAACTGGAATGTAGCGTATCGATTTTCTTGTATTTTTCACGGGGGGGAAAAAAAAAAAAAGGTATTTATCTAAAGATCACCTGGTACCTCTGCTAATGAAGTTTGGAGACTATAGAACCAGAATGGGAAAATGCTGCTGTGACGTGTGAAAGGCCCTGAGCCTTGTATTGGCTTAGTCACTGTGAAATTATTAGAATATAATTTGCATGTAAAACTTTTAGTATTTTGTCTTGTCAAAAAGCCAAACGTCTGAAAATCTCAGAAGGAGAATTGGGTAGTAGTAGGTTTCCTATTTGGGCTTTTGCGAAAATTCACCATAAAAATCTTCTGCAAGAAAATACTAAAAATTGATTTTACTAGTATAGTGCAAGACAAACTGATTAAATGCCTAACATGTACTCTGTTTATTATGAATCTTTTATTGGAATTTTATGGTTACTTTTTGCCAGTAAGTGGATTTGCGGGGAGGAGGTCGTCTGTGCCACACTTAGTTCCAAGTGCTTTAGAAAGGTGGTTTTGCTTTATATACACAACCTGACTGGGCTTCTTCTAAAGTCAGCAAATTATTCTGTGGCAATTTTTAGGATTCTGTTGGGTTCTTAGTGAATGAAAAATAGAACTCTTGATAAACTCATGCAGTGCTCACTGTTTTACACATTGTGTTATATCTGATACTCGTACGCCCATGTAAAACGTGGGCTTCCCCTGGCGTGAGTGGAAATCAGTGCAGACATTGGTGTCGTGCCATGGAGTTCTCACAGAAGATTCAGTGACTTTTTATATCTTGTTGCAGAAGGAATGGACTGATTATAGCCGTGTTACTCTTTCAGGCGGTACATGAAGCACAAACGTGATGATGGGGCAGAGAAACATGATGATGAAACAGTTGATGTGACTCCAGTAATGATCTGTGTGTTTGTAGTGATGTGCTGCTCGATGCTGGTCCTCCTATATTTCTTCTATGACCACTTAGGTACTCTTAAAGTTGTATTTCTATTGGTGCATCTTCAATATCACACGGCTGCTATCGTTTAAAGATAATTTTTACTGTGAAAATAATTGAAATGGCTGTCTTCTGTCGTGTTTCTTCATCCCAATATGATTTAAAACCCCGTAAGAGAACCCACCGAGTAGATTTCTATACCTACTTTTAGTGAGGTCGGATTAGGTGATCACAGAGCTTCTCTCAAACATTAAAGCCTATTAGCTAGATACAGACTTAATGTCTTCCACCTTCTATTTTTGTCAAAGATATTCTCAAACCTATACTTGTCATTCTACTATGGTTCAATCTGACGTTGTTATGGAATCCAGGTTCACTTATCAAATCGATTAACGAAAGAACATGAGAGCCTAATGCACTGGAACTTCCATCCTCATATTTCTGAGGAAGTTACGAAGGATGCGTCCCACATGTACTATTTCATTTTGCTACTGAGGGATTTTAAGACTTCCCTGTAATGCTTGTGTACTCATAAATGAGAAGATAAACGCTTCACCATCGATAGCTGTTTTAGGCTCATGATTTAATGCCTTTAAGAATATTAGCGCAAAGGTTTTGATTTGAAGTAGCTATTGCATAAAATACACCTAGTAAAATCAGCTAGAATTAGATACTTAAAGAGCATAAACCTAATCAACAATCACTTGAAGGCTCTGAATTTAACTTTCACTGGTGCAATGTCAGCCTTATTTCTCATTCGTGCTTTTAGATTGTCTGGTTTTGATTCAGCTAGGATATGAAAAAAAAACAAACCATCTTTTACCTTATCCTACTTGCCCTTACTACTTTTTCTGTCTCAGTCTATGTTATCATAGGAATATTCTGCCTGGCTGCCTCAATAGGTCTTTACAGTTGTCTGTCTCCCTTTGTAAGAAGAGTCCCCCTGGGAAAGTGCAGGTATGTGGCAACTTCTACAATTTTAATAGGCAAAGTTAATTTTTTATAACGTTGGGTAGGTGTGGGATTTACAAGGTGGTTTCACACTTCAGCATGTTTGTAAAGGAAGAGGGTAACTACATAGATACTGCAGCTGTTGGTGTGTTTCATTTTCAGAATCCCAGACAACAACTTGCCTTATTTTCACAAGCGTCCGCAGGTCCGGATGTTGCTGTTGGCAATATTTTGTATCTCTATCAGCGTAGTCTGGGGAATCTTCAGAAATGAAGATCAGTAAGTGTATATTTTAGTTTCTGCTCTAGAAAATTTAATATGCTTTATTGTATAAGTAATTGACATCTGTAGAGGCCCAAACTTATCTAGAATTGAGGAGCGACCAGAAAGAAACTAGAGACTCGGGCAGAAATTCTTAATTGTTCCTTGTGTACTTCATCTTCGTCTTGTTGGTTTAAGTTACAGAACGCTGTCTCTTGTTAAGCTTGAATTTCCCTGAGTCCCAGTCCGTATTCTGATCTCTTTGACTGAAGAGAACTTTTCAGGAGTGGAAAGTTGAATACAAGTTATCTAATTTATTTCTGTATGGTCTGCATGTGCATTTGCTCAGAGAGAATAAGAGCTATGAAGATTGTTAGATCTTTAATTTCTCTCAACTGTCTAGTAATAATTCTCGTAAGTAAATAATTCTCTAGTAAATAATTCTCCATGTCCAGTATTGCTGCAGTACCTAATTGTAGCATGTTCTCACCGCTTTTGTTATAGTTTTTTATTGGTTTGGATTGGGGGGTGGGGGGTGTTTACCCCTCACCCCACTCCCAGACGCTCACTTTCCCCATATATACATGACGCGTTCACCTTCTCGGTCCCTCTGTCAGGGATTTTGTGTTGGAACTGAAATCCTGACTTGTTTCTGCTGATGGTACCAGAGGTGTCTTGCTTGTGCCCTGAATGCCCGTTACTGCTCCTTGTGGGATCCATTTTCTGTGTTAAGGCTGTGGGTCGTTCACTGACAGACCCTCATAAATCCATCAACTCTGAAACACCTTTTGGAGAAATAAGTGTCAGTCTGAGGAGTACAGAAGTACTAGAGCGCTATTCCAACCTGGGATATTTAGGACTAGGAATTCCTTTTCCTGCCTCAAAGCTGGCATGGCCCTGAGTGTCTCCTGCCCAAAGCCTCATCAGCAAGTGCTCAGGTATTGAGCACAACATCGTCTCTTGTTTGCATCTAGACCTTAGCGATTTTCAGGAAACCTTAGTGCTTTGTATCTCAAACCTTCCTCCTCTTTGATCACAGCAATTGAGAATAAACCAGAGAGCACTGGTACTTCTATACCTAACTTGCAGAACACCATCCAGAAACAGCTCCAGCTGCAGGTTTCCCTCGGCACACGGGGGTGTACACATACACAGGCTGAAGGAACTCAGCTCTTCCTATTTTGGTACCCACTGACCTAGTGCAGCCAGTTCACAATCCACCTCCTTGTCTGCTCGTCTCTCTACGAGGATCTTATGGGAGATTCTCAGTGGAAAGCCTTACTGAAGTGCAGATCGACAATATCCCTGCTGCTCTCCCCACAGCTACCAAACTGTCATTTCGTTGTGGACGGTTATCCGGTTGATCAAGCCTAATTTCCCATTTGCGAATCCATGCTGACAACAATGTTGGCTTTGAGCAAGTACTTTTAATAAATTTCTTAGTCCCAAGGATGTTCTTAGTGAGGACAAGGCTTGGTTTGGCTTTCCTGTTCTTCCCAGCAAAATTATTACTTTCTTCTTTCTCTAGGTGGGCCTGGGTCCTGCAAGATGCTTTAGGAATCGCTTTCTGTCTTTACATGTTGAAAACAATCCACCTGCCTACATTTAAGGTATGAAAGTTAAACATGTAAAAAGAGGATGTTTGCCTGTATATAGTTGAACAGAGGAGCCACTGACAGTGGAGTACGTTGGCTTGGAAATGCACTCCCCTTCGTATGTAGCTTGAATGAGAGTGATGTGATGGGCTGTAATGCAGTAAGTGGCCCGTGGTTGTGATGCATGGTGTTTGGTAACTTAGTTCTGTAGAGTGCTGACTACTAGTAAATCATACACCACACACTTGTGGGGTTTTTTTTTGGTGTTGTTTTGTTGGGGTTTTTTTTTCCAAATTTGATGCACAATTGATGCATCATTCTGGTGGTGTTGCAAATCTTCCAGAACTTACTCAGTATCCTAAGATAAAAATCAGTATTAGTCATTTCGTTGCTCCTTAGGCAGCTCTTCAAACTCTGTTTCAAGTTATCTCCATCTATAAATTTGCTTCCCTGTACAGATTGGCCAAAGTAATGTGGATACTGTTTCAAGCTATGCCTAGCATCCTTCAGAGAAAATGCAGGACTTCTTAATATTTGCTAGCAAACTGAAATGGCACCGTTTGCAGATTTTACATTAGGGACTTGCATGTAATTTTGTGTCTAAGAATTTCTTTTATCTGGTGCATGTGAGATCCAATTCCTCCATCTAAAATATTTAGGAATGAAGAAAAAGACATGGTTAACTTGTTTTAGTCCTTGTTAGCTTTTGCCTTGAATAGTCTTAAGTTGCTAATTATTAATTCTTTGCTGTTTACTAATGCATAGTATGTAAATACCAAGCATCTTGTCTCTTCCTTCAGGGTTGTACCTTGCTCCTCCTGGTTCTTTTTGTGTATGATGTGTTCTTTGTATTTATCACACCTTTTCTAACAAAGGTAAGTAAAGTACTTCTCTGCTACTCGCAGAGCAAAGCGTAATGACCTGTTTCTCTGTGTGCTCCCAAATGATCCCAGACCTGCTGAGTGAAGTGCCAATTAATAATTTTCCCCTTTTTTCCTTTAGACTGGGGAGAGTATAATGGTGGAGGTGGCTGCAGGCCCGTCTGATTCTGCCACTCATGAAAAGGTACTGTATGTAGTCTAAAAATATGGCACTAACTTCCAGTTCTTACACTTTCAACTTTGACATTCAAAGCCCACAAAGCTGAAATGGAGATGCCAGTCTGGAAAGAATTTAATGTGAAAATAAGCACTCCTGAACTCTGTGGAAATCTACACCAAACACAGTGTTTGGGGTCATCACAACAGCTTTGGTCTTCCTTGATCTTGCCTTAAAAGGGTTTCAGTATAAGGAAGCTGGTTAGCTCAGCTTCACAAAAACATGTGGCCATGTTTGTAGATGTAACTTACTGCTGATGAAGCGTATCCATTTTTACCTAAAGAGAGAAAACTTGTATGATTAGTCTCTCTTTCTCCTCCAATCCTATTTTGATAATTGCTTTATGAAAAGCCGAGGCTATAGGCAAAGGAGGAGAAACACGAATTGGAGACAGAGCAAACAGCGAGTCAGTATTCGGTGCTTCTGTGCCGTTTGCCAGCAGCCAGCTGCATGCACAGAGCTGGGCAGCACGACGTGGCTGACTTGGGAAGGGAAGTACCCGAGATGTAGGAGACAGTGAGATACAGCAAAACAAAAAATTCCTCTGTAGGAAAATTGGGTTTGTTATTTTAAGGATGTTGGGTCTCTTTTCAGCAATGATTGTAATACTGTCACATGAGAAAATAGTAAAGAAAATAGTTGTTTGGGGGTTGAGCTACGAGTGGATCAATCCGTACAATCCGTACTCATTTCTTTAACTTAGTGTTTGTATTTTGTACCCCTTTAGCTTCAGTTTTATGCACAGACTGAATTGTATAAAACACTGATAGTATAAATAGATAAAATTTATTCTAGCACTAACATAAGAAAAGAAAAAAGTTTCTTTAATTTTTTACTGTATTAAAGAGAGTATGTGTTTGCAACGAACCTTGCTGTACTGTGCCTCAGCGTTGCAACTTATGCAATAAATAGGGGGGGGGGGGAAAGTCTTTGAAAGCGATTTGAAAAATCACTTCTAAAAATTGTTCAAGTCTACTCTTTTTGAGACTTTCATTACAACGGGTAGAATGAAATATAAATGGTTATTTCTTAGGCATGTGGCAGCCTACCTAAGTTTTTTACATTCCTGCAGTTAAAGCGCAGTTGATACCCTACTGCATGTGAGCACTTTGAAATTAATACACTGGTTCGAGATTTCTGTCATGCAGGGTTGTCCTGGCTGGCTTTTTAGAAAGCATTTCATCACTCCTGTCTTAAATACATTTTGTTAGTTGTCAATAATATTAATAAAAGATTTAAAATATAAGGACCTATACCGTTTTAAAAAAAATAATTTGCTTTATTTGAAGTCTGCAGTTTCAGTACAACAGGAACAAGTTCTGGTAGACGGTGTCAGCATGTAGTGGGAACAGCTTTTCATAAGGCCTGTGTTTCATTCCAAGCTCCCCATGGTTCTGAAGGTCCCACGACTGAATTCCTCGCCGTTGGCTCTGTGTGACAGGCCTTTTTCTCTCCTAGGATTTGGAGACATTTTAGTTCCAGGTATTTCTCGTTTAGCATGTTAAGAATTTTACTTGTTGCACTGTCATATTAGTTTATTCCTCCTGTACTTCCACTTCAGCTGGGAAGTTTGATTTGGCTCCTAGAAACCCGATAAATTTGTAAGTGTATCCTTTATGTTCTTTTTTCTGCACTGTTCACTTTTCCCATAAGAAATTAAATGCACGTGCTTACGGTTCAGTCTCACATGCGGCGTTGTCAAGAAATGTAGAGAAATCTCAGGAGTTGATTTAGCTGATTTTTTTGATTTAGTTGATTTTATAGTATAAAACGTCTTTAATAGAGGAAATTATTTGTCCATTTACACACATACCTGACCACTCAAAACTTCACAATTTTGTTAGTCACACAAGATCTGGTGTTTCCACCACACCTCTCAAATCTGACTTTAGATAGTATGTAGAAGTATGCCTGGCACCACTGCAGGTGAAAACAAGGATGTATCTTCTGGCTTTCGGATTTCTTCTGAGAAATCATTTGTTTATTTTCTTGTGTTTTGGGAAATACGAACTGTGTGGTCCCCATCTGTGTCCCCTCCTCCCTCTGACCTGTAATAGGTCATTACGTAATGGTCCTTAGCCAAAAATTTCTGCTGGCTTTACTAGGAGCTGGAAGGGATGAACTCTTGCCCTCATTCTTCTTGTGAACGCTGTATTTTCACAACTGTTTACTAGGGATGGGATGATGTTTTGTCTCTAGGATCTGTGTATTTGTAGAGGTTAATTTTATTATTAGAGTGCTTCTGTTGTACTGGGCTTGTGTTACTGTGTTGTGTAAGCTGTGCAGCCTCCTGAACGATGCTCTCATAGTCCGTAAACACTGGGATGCCCAAGGAAGTGTTTGGGGAAAAAAAAATCTTGAGTTCCTAGATAATTTGATGGGTTTGTGTATCTTAATGCATGAGTGGGTTGGAAGCATGTTGTAATTGTTCTTTCTTTTCCTAGGCTTACTGGTGGCTTATTGCCATAGATTTGATATTCAGGTGCAGTCATCCAGAGTCTATTTTGTAGCCTGCACAATAGGTACGTGTAACTGTGACACCCGAACACCACACCTGCAGAGGTTGCTCCCTCTAAAAGCAAACTGTCGATGGTGTATTTCATAGTCTGGGCTTTTATTCTTCTCCTCCTTTTACTGATAAACAGAAATATTTTTAGCAAAATACTTTCGAGGCTAGACCTTCCATCACCAAGTTATCTGTTGTGATTTTCCCGAGCCATATATGAGGGGAGCTGCTTCTTACCACGGTTTTTCACTAATCCTTACATCTACACTATCTTTATACGTCCTTAGCTACTCATTCTGTTTTCTTGATGCATGAATCTTTGAGTTTATTGCATGTGAGTGTTCAGGTTCAGGGGTATCTTCCTTTGACTTTGTTCTTAAATTTTTGTGTTTTCTAAAAATCTGTGACTATGATGCAATGAATTGTATTCTGAAGGCTGTAACGCCTCTAAATCAGTTTTCTTTAGTTTGTAGAATTCACAGTTATATGCCGTGGACAAGATGACTGATGAATAGGATCTCACAAATTTCTGTTTGCTTTACAATACAAAGTATTGATGCTAGCAAAGCCTTAAGATACTTTACAGTTAATGTCATGAAAAACTTTAATGAAAAACTGCTTTAAAAATTCTTTTGAAAAAAATAGCTAGGTTCTTGAAGACTTTGAGCAGGGTTAGAGAGATGCTTTTATACCAAATCTTAAGTGATTTCCTCTTGTATGTATATGCCTGGTGCAAAACAGACACTGACGTACTGGAGTAAATCCAGTGGAGGCTGTCGAGATGGCTGGGGGCTGGAGCACATGGTTTTAAAAAAAAGGCAAAGAGGAGATCCTGTTGCAGGTTGCCTGTGCACCTTGCGTGAGGTGTCTGTCCACAGCTACCTAATGTGAGGATGCAAAGAAGATGGAGACTTTTCTTACAGGTGCCCAGGGATAAGATGTGAGGCAATGGACTTAAGTCACGAGAAGTAATATTTAAACTAGATATAAGGAACACTCGCTAATAGCATCGTGTGCCCTGAAAAAAACATTTTTTGAAGAACTGTAGAAAGTTATTGAGTTCTAAACATAGAATCATTTAGGTTGGAAAAGACTGAAGATCATTGAGTCCAGCTGTAAAGCTAACACTGTCCCAACCAGTCCACCCCTAAACCATGTCCCTAAGCGCCGCGTCTACACGTCTTTTAACAACCTCCAGAGTTGGTGACTCAGCTGCTTCCCTGGGCAGCCTGTTCCAGTCCTTGATGACCCTGTCAGTGAATAAATTTTTCCCAATATCCAATCTAAACCTCCCCTGGTACAACTTTTCCTCTAGCCCCATCACTTGTTCCTTGGGAATGGGGACTGACACCCGTCTCGCTACACCCTCCTTCCAGGTAATTGCAGAGAGCAATAAGGTCTCCCCTGAGCCTCCTCTTTTCCAGACCAAACAACCTCAATTCCCTGAGCCACTCCTTGCAGGAGATGGATTTAGCTTCATTGTTCTGAAAATGTAGTTGAAAATAATCACAATATGAGATCCTAGCTGCTTCTGTTCTACTTAGTAATTTTTGCAGAATATATGCAGAAATTAAATAGAAAATAACAACGAATTGTAGCGTGCAGCTGGCTTGTTTTCTGGGCTTTTTTTTTTTAGTGGTGTTGCAGGACAACAAGAAACAGCCAAAGCCAAGCCAAACAAGAAGCACATGTTACAGTGGTCAAAATAATTGCCCGGATCTGTTGAATTCATAAATACAATATGAGGCCCAGTATTTCATTTGTGTATTTTGCCATTTCTCAGACTGCTTAAGGTAATGATTTAACTGCACAGGATGGACTAAGCCAATCACTCTACTTTCACAACATGATACTATCAGTAGAAAGGAGGCAGTACCTCTGTTAAGTAAAAAGTTCCCGTTAGCATGCTCATCTAGCTAATTATTTAGTTGTCCTTGAGCAGACCTCTATCTGAGTAACTTTTTTTTGCTGGTTTTGTTTCCTTCCAGCATATGGCATAGGCCTTCTTGTGACCTTTGTTGCCTTGGCATTGATGCAGATGGGCCAGCCTGCTCTCCTCTACTTGGTGCCCTGTACCCTCCTCACCAGCTTAGCTGTGGCTCTTTGGAGAAAGGAGCTCGCAATGTTCTGGACGGGCAGCGGCTTTGCGGTGAATACCAGTTTGATATGAGTGTCTCCGAGAAATACTAATATTATAAAAACCTAACTAGAATTAAAGTTGAGTAAAATATTGTAAAGTATTATCGAACAAAGCCAAATATTTTTGTTTTGCTTGATTGTTTGCTTTTTTATGTACTTTTTGTTTCCTCGGTAAGGTTCTCTGGTTTTAATGTTTATGGCCACTTGAACTGGCTAGTGAAAAGTAATGTAGACCTTGTTTATCCTCATTTATTCTGCCATGATTTTACTCACTTGATCTCTGTTGAAATTATTATTATTATTGTTGAGCAAAATTAAATAAAACACTTTTATAATATATAAAGCACATCCTTACAATATTTTTCTTCATATTTTTCATAGCCTACTGCTTGCAAAGGTAGAAATCTAGTTCAGTATAGTAAATTATCATTTTGTTTCACTTTCGTACAAGTGAAATTAATTTGATTCCAAAAGGAGTAATTTTTATCGTGATGCATGTTTATAGATTTTGATTAACTACTTGAAGGCCAAATCTATCGAGCTAGAGGTTCTCCGCTGTGTGTGTTTTTGTTAATCGATTATTTGTGATAAACTTCACAACTCTCCTTTAGAAAACTGAATTTAATCGGTGGAAAAATATTTGAGATCATCTGAAGTGTGATGAAAAGTTGCCAGTTGTGCACTGATAGTAAAGGTGGGCAAAGCCAGAGTGTGCCAGAGTGCTGTTTGCCTGTCCCTGTGTAATCGGCAGAGCGCATCTGAAATCAGTGAGGAATGATCAGGCAGAAAGCAATTAAACACATCTCTGGAAGAAAATTCCCTCTGTGTACTAATAAACACGGGATCGCTGTATGCATGTGTCCACTACTGGAGGACGAGAAGAGATGATGGACCTTTAATCTTCATCTTGTCTGACCATCACTTCTGATAAGTGGACACGGTAATTCTTGCTTTCCGGCATTCTGACTGTGATCTTCTATTTACAGAAAGACCTACCTCAGCCTCCTGTGGTGATAGCTCCTGTCAACTGCTCTGAGCTTCCCAAAGACAGCAGTGTACCAGCCTCTCAACAAGACACAGAGCAAATGACCAATCCTACCCTCCATGTGAAGGAGCTGCGTGGCCCCACCTCAGCTGCAGAGGAGCTGGCTGATACCAACACAAAGATGGACCAGTCAGAAATTTCTGTGGCACAGAGTGAGGAACCAGCTGGTCAGAATAAGGACGACCTTGAAAGCAAATGCCTAAATGCAGAGCAAAAACAGCTGGAAGAAACAATGTGATAAGAACTCCTTATTTTCCCTCACAAACATATCCATCAAAAACCAGTATGTATTTAGGACTGGTTTAGTAGTTTTTGCGTTCGTCGAAGAACCTCACGGGGAATCTGATCATCAAATCCAACAACAAATGTTCTGCCTCCAGCTTCAGTACAGCTATCCACTTCAAACATCTTTCTGAAATAATGGTGCTCTATAAGGGTTCTGTTGTATGGATTTCAGTGATCACTTTATTAGGGAATGCCTTTGACCGTTCCATTTTCATTCTGTATCAAGAGTCTTTATTTACACAGTACTGAGTGCTTGTGTGGCTGTTTTGCTGCTTTAGCATAGTGTAGGTTAACATGGAGGAAAAGCATTGAACAAGTCTGCTACAATGCTTAGTTGAGAGAAATAGGATAGTTTTTTTAGCACTTTCCCTACTGTCACCTTTTACTTTACCTTTCCCTACTTGTCAAAGCCATTGATAAAAGGGAATGCTTTAGTATAAACTGACATTCAGGAAATGCAGAGAATGGTTAAATGACCAGCCTCTGAAAGGATTTCTACTACCACGGTGCATTAAATGCATCTCTTAACTTTTTTGTCTTTGTCTTTATTTCCAGGTACCTGGGTTGGCTACTAGTCTAGTGTAAGAGGCAGGAGGAATGGAGCTACAGGAAGCTCTCTAAGCACTCGTATGAACTCCAGGGGCTGTCTCTGAAAATAAAACAGTGTTTGTCACAGAATGTTGTCAGGAAGCAAAAGCATATTAAGAGCGTTTAATGTTTGAGAAACAAACTACAAGCCAAACGGGTAATAAAATAGGGAGTAGCACTATATTAAGTTTAATAGGCAGTATTTTTATTGGGGAAAATGTTAAAGCATTAAAAAATTCATGTTTGGTGTTTTGAGCTTCTACTTGTTACTCGTTTAAGGAATATAACTGCAATTTCTAAAACTGAAGAATATGTTTTCATTCCCAAGGGAGCACACATGGTGCTATAGTCAGCTGTGATTTAAAACCACTTGCTGCTCACTAACTAATCATCTGCCTCTGTCATGTTTTGTCTGTCCCAGGAGTAGCCAGAACATGGCCTGTCAGGTTCTGGAATGAGGCTGTGATCTAGCCTATTACTTTGCTCCTCTTGCCACATGACATTGTGAAGGACTAAATTTGTGAATTTAAAATTTGGGGGGGTGCAGCTGGTCTTACTTTGTATTCCTCAAATTGCGCGTTTTCCTGTATAACCCAATCGATCCTTTTATGCATCAACTTTAGTACACATAGAGGGATGATGTGATTTGCTTATTATTTTATTCTGTCTGAGAACATTTGGCTTGATCAGAGTTGTCTGTTCTGCACGTAAATTGCAATCCCAGGAAGCCTCAAACACTTCCCGTTAAAACTGAAATGGAAGTGTTCTAGGATCCTAGAATATGATTCCAGTTTGTAAGAAATACTCTTTGGAGTATATGAGCACCCAAGGTGTCAGTTACACAAGCACCACCACAGTGACGTGACCAGGGCAATGCTTTTAACTTAAGAGTCTCCAGTAGGCGTGATGAGTTGGATTCCGAAGGGCTCTTTTAATGTCTGTCTGCTAAATTTCAGCCGTTGTCTCTTTGGCCGGGTCTTCCAAAAGTTTGCCCTTGTGCTTTTTCGGATGATAATTTCTGTTTTAATCTGTTTCACGTTGGGTGCGTACTGTTCTTTCTCTAGAACGTGGAAGGCTTTCTGTAAAACCACACTATGGCTTCAGAGTTTTACCAGCTTCTGCTTAAAGCCTCGAGCCCTGCCTGATAAGTTGGTTTAATGGTGAGTTTCTTGGAAGGCTTCCCTAGTCCAAAGGCCTGCGCTGCATTTAATTTAAAAGTCACCCTAATGGAAGATATTAGTACTAACCTGTTTTTCAATCTCCTCTTTAATGGACTATGTTACTTTTGCCAGCAGTAATCTGAACCAATTATTACTGATAAAAAGCAACAGAGACATTTCACTGAAAACTTCAGCCAGCTGGATTATGCCTTAATTCAAGCCATTGTATAAGTATGTATATTAAATTAAAAAAAAAAAACAAAAAACAACAATCTTGTGTTTCAATAATGAACTTGACAAATAGCAAGAAAACAAGTTTGGAGACTGACTCAAAGTTCTTTGGGTTTTTTTGCCTTGATTGTCTTTCAGCCATAATGTCATTTGGAATAGCTTTTTCTATACTTAAAAGCTAGTAGCTTTCAGATGATGAAGCATCGAGTTTTATCATATACTTGAAAGTGTATTTTAATTGTTCTCATATGCTGTGGGTTAGGAAACAGTTTATTTCTGAAATTGTTTATAACTCAATTAAAATGGAAGAATTTATAACACTTAACTTGTAGACATTTAACAGTTGCTTTGTCCGCATTGCATTCTAGGTAGGTCTGCTTGGAGCACGTCCTTCACCTTGTTTCTGGGGGGTTTCAATCTGTTTTTCAGTGGGTTTTTTTTCCTCCAAGCTACAAAGATCGATGCGGGGGGGGAAAAACCCAATCGCTACTCAATGCAATATCTCCAGTTAAAGTGTGTAAACCGGCAGTGACTTACATACTTTGACTATTCCAGTACTGTACGGACTGGGTGACCCTGGTGCACCGGTTTGGCTCTGACTGTTTGTACCATGATCCTGGGCAGTTCAATCACTTCCACCAAAAACCAAGGCTGTGCTTTTTGGTCTTCCAAAAACCTCCCCGACCAGCTTAATGTAAGACTTAATGTTGTACAGGAAGATGTGTTTAGTGTAGCTGACTGATTTTATCTGATGATTGCAGATATATATCCCACACCAGACTTGAATTAAAATGCTCAAAATAATGAAAGTAATGTCAGAAGTAATGCTGATGTGCTTTTTATTTCCATCATTCACATACTAACCTTTATCTAAAATTCAATAATTAGGATTCTATTTCTGAAAACTTGCGCGTGTTCAGGGGAGCAACTGTTCTAGTCAAAAAAAAAAAAAACAAAAAACAACAATCTTGTGTTTCAATAATGAAAAAAAAAAAAAAAAAAAAAAAAAAAAAAAGACATTAGAAAACCCCAAACCAAAAAATAACCCAAAAAGCTCTTTGAATCACAGTAGTGAGGATCAGATTCTTTGCTGGGTCTGAAGTTACTCAGTATCAGTGCGTTGGACCAAGTGTTTGGTTTTGACTCTGTCCTGAAGGGTTGCACAAATGCAGCTGAAGGCAGAATGCAACCCCAAAGGCTTTACTAAGGAAGAATTATCCCAAATCTTTTAATTTGGGGGATATTTTTTTTTTTCTTGTCACAGGTGAAGAGCATTTTAAATGAAATATATAAAAAAAATAAACAGAAAAAATATATTCAAGCATGTATTCTGTTTTTAGCAGTGGCAGTAAAAGAGCACATCCACATATGTAAGAATTACACTTGTGAACGTGTTTAATGTTTTCTATAAACTTGGATAAATGCCAGAAGACAGACGCTCTGCCGCGCAGCACGTTTCCCAATAGGTGATTTCAACGTGTCTAAAAGAAAGCTTCATTTAGAAAACCGTTGGTTTCATTTTATTTTTTTTTTCTTCCTCCTCCTTCTCTATTGACCATGCCACATTTCTTGCACGTTTACATCTGCCTTGATCTCAGACAATCAGTCAAGCTTTTCCTTCAGAAGCTGCTCTTCCAGCAGCCCTCGGTATGTCTTTTGTTAAGCGTTTTCCAGACATGCACATCCTGAGCTTTAACAGCGGGGCCGCGTTCGTTAATGAATTAATACGCTGTCTGGGAGATGCTGGGTATTTTACCTGCAGCTCTTACTTTGTTCTCCAGGGTCTGACGGGCAACGGAAGGCTTAGAGAATCTCAAGGTAGTTTTCTACTTGACCACAAACCATGTTCTCATATAGGTTCTTGCTTTGAAATCTCTTTCAAAACAATATTCGAGTCCAAATATACGCTCAGTCTCCTGGACATCTCACCCTACAGTTTGTAGAATTTTTCCTGGCTAGACGATTTAAAAGAAAAAAAAAAACAAACAAACCAAGCACAAACCTATACTGGGTGTTTGGTAACAGCGTTACCTTGAAGTAAATGCTCACATGCAGCTGTTTTAGTGCAAGATCCTGCAGTTTTATTCTTGTCTGTCTTCTTTTTAGCCCCGTGGTTGGGTAGTGCATGTATTTCTGGCTTCTTGCACTACACTGGATGTTTTAGGATGTAAACCCCTGTCCTATTTTTTTTTTTCTTTTAACGGCAGCTTTGCTGATTATCAATTAACAGAACAGTAATTTGCGTCTGCTTTCGTGGTTTGGCATGTTCTTGGCGGTATGTTCATGGGTCGTGTGCCTGTTGACACTTGACAGGCATGGCATTGACACAGGCGTCTGAAATACAGACATACCAGCAGATACAAATACTTGCCAAAAGCCCGCAGAGACTGTGCCTTCTTCCACCACGAATGGAATCTCCGATGTTTTAAAATAAAATCTGTGTAAGGGCTGCGCCTGCGGGAAAATTAGGACGTTATTACTAGAGAGTCCAGATGAGAACAGAAATTCTGGTCAGAGGTCCGGAAAGCAGCAGCAGCAAGGAGAGATCAACCTTCAGGTATTTTCTCTCGAGTGTGGTTTCCCAGCTGGCTGGCAGGGCGTGAAGCACGTTGTTGCTCTTTGGCTCTGCGGCAGTGGTGCAAGGTAGGGCGGGAAGGGAAAGGATAAGAAAAAAAAGTAAAGGTGGCCAAGAAAGCATGGGGAGATGCTGAAAAAGAACGGCAGTGGAAGAGTTTACTCCAGAGGGATCCAAAACTGCCGCTCCGAAGAGGAGACCTAGGAGCTTGCATGATAAATATCCAACAACCTGAAAATGCTGTTACAAATTGGGAAAACTGTTCTTTTATTTTTCAGGTGGGGATGGCGCTAGAATTAATAGACTCAAATAAGGTAATTTGGGGGCTGGTGGTGGAAAACTCTCGAAGAATGGCGAACGGCTTAAGTGGGTAGGCACGGGAAGCATGTGAAAGCGCTGTGGGGTAGGGCTGCTTGCAGTCCTGCTATTGCTGAGCTCATCTCCGAGTCAAGGATTTACCCGCGTCGGCAAGAGCCACTTGCATCGGGGGGCAGCGAGTCTGAGCCCTGGGCTTTCTATAAGGTAATGCCGTGAGAGCGTGACCCTTGGCACAGAGCTGTGGGTTTATCTCTTACCAGTGCTGTAATGGAGTTTTGCTGATATCCTGGCCGCCAGTTCACATCTTGTATTACAAAGACTTCTGCTTTTGTTTTGCTAATTTAAAGATAAATCCGCTGGAAAGAAACCACATCAAAGCAGATGTTTAAATAGATGCAGTGCTCTTTCTACTGCTTTTTTTTTTTTTTTTTTTTTTTAATGTAGGTTTAACTTGTTGAACTGCACTGAATGTTTCTGGCACCCTGGAACGTGTTCGGAACAGGACAGCCTTGTGTGCTGCCAGAAGCTTCCTTTGGCACTGGCACAAGAGAATAGTCTCTTCCCCGAGCCTCTCTATCTTCTGTATTTATCCATTATGTGCTCTTCTGTGAGTGTTTCACCTTTGCCTTTTCCAGTTTTGCAGGTAAATATTCAAATTATGTGGACTAAAGATGAGGCTTTACCACCTGTAGGTTAGCGATAGATGGTTAATAATGTGCTTAAATTGGGTTTTCTAGAATTGGGAGCTAGCAAACTGCGCACAGCCATCTAGAATTTCAGGAACTGGTAGAGGACTTAAGTGTGGGTGATGCAGTGGCTCAGTTCTGGTTCCCCAGCAGTTCTTGGGAATATCGCAACTCTTGGTCCCGCTGTTGACCTGGTGGCCGAGGGTTACGAGTGTGCATGCTCCTGGGATAATTTGGAGCCACCTTCCTGAGCTGAAGACGGCATCACGGTTTATCAAGTTTCTCACAGTATAGTCCTGAGTTTTAACGTACAATTTCAGCTCCAGATGCCAAGCTTCATCCGCGTGTTTGTCTGAGAAATCTTTGAGACGATCTGTAGCCTGGAAAAGTTTGAAAACTTCTTAGTGCTGACACGCATGCAGCGCATGTTGTGAACTTCCTTTGGGTTAGCTGAAAATGTGCAGAGATGTGGTCTCAAAGTAAACAAGCTCATCCTAAAAAAAAAAAAAAAAAAAAAAAAAAAAAAAGAGCTCGTAGAGCACCCTGCGGTAGCAGATGGAGCACCCTAGTTCCCAGCACCACGAGCGGGAGGCTCCGTGACCAGCAATACCCCGCTCGGGCTGTGCCGTGAGCTCAGCGCTGGATTGCACACAGGAACCGTAGCTGACACTGTGCCCGTTACAAAAAGTTTTCCTTAAGCCGGAAGGTTGTAAAGGATAGAAATAGCTCTCTTCGTCTTACAGGTGTAGCTTTAGTCAGGACAATGCCATAAACCCGCCACCTCTTCATCTGAGCTTGAAATGGCTGGGACGGTGGGAAGCTGGTGAGGTACGGGAGGAGCGTAAACCTTGACATTACAGTTTTCACAGCAAGAAACCAAGAGGGTTTTTTTCTTATTCTGCTTAGTCTGAAGTTATTCCAGTTCATGTTGAACAAAAAAACTTCAGTGCTTCAGGTCTAGTTTGACAAGAAGAAAAAAATAAACCCTCATAAAAAAAAACCCCACTGTGGTGCAGTTCAGGCTGGTTTGGGTCAGAATGTGTTTTTCATAGCTGACAGTGAGGACTTAAAAAAAAAAAAAAAGAGCATGTCATGGGTGTTGCCACATACTTTAACGTGGGAGCATCTACTGCCTGTTTGTCTCCAACTGATGCTTCGTCACTTCTCCTCTCCAACAACCTTTTGATACTCAAACTTTCAGAGGGTCAGCACAGGCGGTGGGAGAGGACAGGTAAATGTCTGTCTCACAGCGCACTCCTCCTGCTCGCTGAAAAGCACCCGGCTGCGGATCGTAGCCCGGCCTGATGCCCGGACGCGTGTTGCCTTCATCATGGGGTGGGTCTCACCTTGTTATCACTTCCAAATTAATGTTTTTCATCCTACAAGTCACTGGTGGCAAGTATGACCTCCTCTACTTTCAGCCTGGCAACACAGGAAAGCAAAACCTACCTCTATAAGGAAAAATGCTTCTTTACAGCCCTGACCGCGGCTGGTCTGCTCGTTATTTTGAATGTGTTCCTGCAGGTTCTCCCTCCAGCCCAGCGCTGGAGGAACTGGGGCTCTGAAAGCATCCTAGCAATGCTCAAGTCCCATTTGAACGAGGCTGATGTTACTTTTCTAAAACTGAATTAGTGATGTTTTGTATGAGATCAGATGGTGAAAATTTAGAGCAGCATGAAGAGGATTTAGGAGACGACAGAAACCTTTTTGCTTAATGGTAGTTTCTTGGATGCTTGGCAGTAGCTTTTAGTGAGGAATTTTGTTCTTGGGAGGCAACATTTTAAGTAGAGGAGTTTTAAATGTCTGATGTCTTTGTGGAAGGACTTTGTAATAATGTTCGAATAATAGTATGGAGGCTAGTGTTATGCAAAGCGCGAACTAACAGTTCATCATTTTAGCAAATGCACACAGCTAACTACACGTGCACGCATGAGCAATGAACTTTAAGCTCGTTTCACATGGTGCTGAAGGAAGGATTTTCTTGTGATCCCAAACCTATGATATTTTTTGCTTCTTTAAGATCTTCTATGCAGTTATTAAAAAAAAAAAAACAAAACCCAAACCAAAGAAAACCAAACAAACAACACACCACCAACCAGATGAAAATACAACGAAAACCAACACACACACACCCCCCCCAAATTTACTTTCGTTTAGCCTGTTTTAAAATTGTAAATATTTTCCAAAGCTGTAAAATAAAGATACTAAATTCTTGAGCTGAATTTTTGCTATTTGGCATCATCTTCACACTTGAAATCCATTTCATTGCATCTTTTCGTTTGCACCACGACGTGATAAAACCTCTTTTAAGATTTAAAAGATTGCTGTGCACAGCTTCGGTCTTGAGCTGGATTCCACGCGAAATTCTCAAAACTTGCCTGTGGCTTTTTCAAGTTTTCTGCTGATGGGCACGACTTGATACCAGAACCAGCGTTTCACCTCCCCACGCAGGTCCGTGCAAGTCTTCTCTCTTCCCTGCTTTTATAACCCCGATGTGATCGTTGTGCCGATACAATCAGTTTTGGCTAATCTGTTGCACGTTGTGGTGCTAGTGCTTGGGAAGGGAGATGGTTACTAACAGTCCCTTTCTTAAAAAAAAAAAATACTAAATTTCTGCTGAATGACAAGGCAAGTCATGGGTGTATCCCCGAACGGTACAAACTGAAAACATTTCCACTCCATGATTTTGTGCTTATGGTTTTTCAGCATGTCCTTGCGTTTCACTTTCAGATATCCAAAACAGCGAGGAAGACAAAAATTGAGAAATTTGTGTTACCTGGCTTTAAAAAAAAAAAAAAAAAAAAAATTCAGCAAGACAGCCTTTCTGTTCGTGCAGTTGCTGGGGAATCCAGAGACAGCTACTTCTGTTCAGACAAAGAGGGTTCAAAACCAGAAAGACTGGTTTTGTGTTAAATAAAGGGTAGTAAATATTAAGATACAGTCCGGCCACAAAGCTCTTCCTAAGGTATTCTAAATCTCATCCTATGTTAGCTGAAACAGTACCTAGTATTCTAAACGTACACTGGTATACTCCGACAAAACTGAGCATAATGAAGAAGTTGTACGACTTTTACATTCCTGTACCCGCTGCGCGAGAACAGCTTTTGTTTTAAAAAAAACCCAAACCAAGCGGGTTGTTGGTCTTGGCACAGAGTAATGCTCTGGTTGGGAATTAAATCATTCCCTCTGGGTCGGGTGAGACCCTCAACTGTTGTTCTGCGGAATTCTTACACTAGAGCTGGCCCGTGGTTCTGCCACCAGTGCCACCAGCGCATGGTCTGTCGCTGCTACGGGATCACCGAGGTGGGAAAAATCACCGAGTCCAACCTGACACCGACCGTCCTCGTCCTACGGGTTATCTAACTGCATTCCGAGCATCTCCCGCCTACCTGACATCCTTACTACAGAGCTGTCCTACTCCTACGTGACCGTTTCTGCATCTGCAGGGGCGGCCTGGGGGACTGCAGGCATCTGACCCATTTACAATTCCCTCCGTCCTGCAGCAAGACCCCCGCGGGGAGTCTCTGGAAGGAAGGGCTGGACTCCCCACCGGGACGATGGCTCACTGACGCACGGAACCGCTCTGGTTGTCTTCAGGGCACATTGAAATTCCCCCCCGGAGAGCTCCTGCAGCGCTTGCTCAGGTACTTCCTTGTGAAGATCTCCAGCGATTGCCCGCTTTCAGATCCGTGCGTTATCTCACCTGTGCAGACGATTGAGCAGTTCCTGGACCACCCGGGGACTTGATGCCCTGCACGCAGGGACAACCCCGATCGCCAGCTCCACCACAGCTAAAAGCCACACGAACATTTCATACTCACAGCTCACCGGTAACCAAGTTCCATGCCTCCTGCCACATATCCCAAATGAGTTGAAATTTTTTTTTTTTTTTTCTGTTTTAAAAACGAAGATTGTACATCAGACGTAGCAGATGAGAGCTTTTCACTCACCACCATGAGCTGCGTCAGCCCACACCTCCAGCATTCACAGGCCCAGTGCTGTTGTGTAGTAGGAGGCGGAAGAAAGTCACTTAAACAGAAAAACAGCGATGATGAGCGAAAACGCAAAGCTCCGAACTTCCTCAGCCCATGAGCATACTACTAGGTATGCATCTGCGGTGGTTTTCTTTTTGTGGGAATTGTATCCAGGTGAACACAGTATTTTGAACTTTGATCTCAGGGGTTTCTGTTTAAACGCGATGATGGGATTCGTGGTTTGTCAGTGTTCACGTCCCTGCTCTTCAGCAGCCCCTCCAAGGCTGACCTGACTAGATCCCCTCTGCGTGCCGCTCTCAGCGGAAGAGCTCCTCGGAAAGAGATGCAGCTTTGGGAAGAGGGGTGCTATGGGTGGCTCCTTGGAATCATCCTGGCCCCAGCGGGTTCTCCTGAGCAAATCCAAAACAACCCCTGGCTCCAGCCCAGGGCAATCCTCCAATCTCAGGTATTTTCAAATTTTTCACTTTAGCTTTACGGGTTAACTGCAGCGGAGCAGCAGTGGTGGTTTACCATTATATCTTAATTTTGGGTTGTTGCGACAGATCGGGACGGCTGTCACGAGTTCTTGCGTAAGAGCTTTCCATGCAAAAAAATCTAGATGCTTTAGGGAAACAAGACTTAAGAGGAGAAATGCCCTCCAATGGTTCTGTCCCAGGTATCCATCGCAATGTCCTGATGGTCTTTCCTCGTCATGGTCAAGCATGTATTTGTCCCCTGCTAGTGCACAGCCGCGTAGTCCAACCACTCACATGTCCCGTGTTTCCCTCTGTGTGGGGCAGGGGAAAGTCACTTTTCCACGGGGGACAGAAAGAAACCCCATCTGAGCAGCAAGCCTTGGCCTCGTACTGCTTCCTTGACCGGTTTGCTTCCCAGCACGGGGATGGACGAGCACAGGCAGCGGGCGTGAGGAGCTGCATGGACCCTCTGGCCTGGGGGTAGCCCGTCCCCGGGGCAGAATTTTTCAGTCTTATTGACCTTCAGGAGGTTTCTTTTGTCCCCCTACTGCACCCCGTTACCTTACTGATGTCAGGTCAGCTGTAGGCTCAAAGTAGCTCGAAGATCCACAGTACCTACTGCCGTGATTCGGGCAACAGTCCTAGTTCCAGTGAGAAGCTGGTTTAGAGGCTCCCAGAAGTCCGTATCAGGAGTGGTTTTATTTTGTACCTTACCTCGGATGGAGGTTAGCGAAGGGACACGGTGCCGTGGCTGTCACAGAGCTGGTCAGTGGTTGCCACACACTGACAACAATTCCACCAAAGTTCAAGTAACTTTCATGAATAAGAAGTTAACAAGTCACTCAGTTTTTTTTTCTATAATATTTCTGTGGAGAAACAGAGGGGGGAAATTCTAGCAGGAAAAAGCTATGTGACCATCCGTTTTCTGTATTTATGAAAGTCACTAGTGCAGAATTGGATTTTATGGAAGAAAAAGGTTTTCTTCTCAAATTTCCTTGTAAAGTTATGTACGAGTATTTCTTCTATTCCTGTATTCTCTTATATTTGGGTTCGTTTATCTCCCTAAAATAATTAAAATGAAATCAAATCAACCTATTCTTCTGTTGTTCCTTTCAGGTCTGAGAAACGTTTCTTTCGAGTGTGGAAAAAAAGAAAATGAAAAGATGAAATCGCACTGAAAATGTGGCTTGGGCGTGGCGCTGCAGCCTGTGAGGCCAATCCTCGATGGATCGGTATGGGGTTCTGATGATAAAATAATTCTTAATTCCTCATCAGTTGCCATAAACTGTTAATTTCTATCCCTGTTCCATTTCTTAGTTCCATCAGAAGAAAGCCAGGAGACACAAACGTTTAACCTAACGGACTTTGGAAGCCCTACATGCAAAGCTCTCCCTGCAGGGTATTTTGCACCTAGAAATTTCCTTGGCCATTGAAATAATCGTGTATCCCGTGCGAAACATTTTCCAGCACGCCGACGTGTAACATGGCAAACAGCGAATACTCTTCCAGGTGTTTAAATCCCGCTGGCGCCTCGCAGTGCTTTCCTGGTTGTCCCGTAGAACTTTAAGTGGTACGTTGCCTTAGCGCAGTGTTTGTTTTATCTGTACTCTGCAATAACGTGTGCAGCAAACCCGCGGGGAGCGGAGTGGCCCAAGCTGGGGCTCGGCAGGTCTGGTCGCCAGTGGTCACATCCACAGGGACTGTCTGCTCCATTAACTTGGGCGGGTTTTCTCGCAGCCCGTTCGGGGGAGCGCAGAGGCTGCTGCTGCTACCCCTCGTTTCTAACCTACCACTAACGCACCTCCTAGGTCTGGGCGGTTTATCCTCTTATTGCAGCCCTATCTCCCCTCCTCCACTTACTGCTGTCGGGGTTTGGTCGAGCAGTTTTGTCTTCTCCACTCCCACAAAGCGATGTGCAGGTCATTCTCGATCTGCTGAACCCCGAGGAGCGCGTCGGGCTCAGCTCTTCCGCGGGGAGGCCGTGCAGTGCGCGCAGTCTGTCAGTAAAGCCGGGGGCTGCTCGTGGCGTCCACTGGCTCCCTTACAGCCAAACGTGTTTCTCTTCAGAGATCGCTGCGTTTTCCCGGTTAATTGAACCTGCAGGAGGAATTTTAACCAGCCAAGTCTTCATTACTGGTACTCAGGAGGAAACCTAAAACCGATTTCAGTGGCTGCTCAGGCTGGAGAGATCTGTGGGACAACAGATGTTAGGAATTAAAGAATACACGCTTATCAAAACCAACTTCAGGGGAGTCTCTACGATCATTTTATAATTTAAAAATCTTCTGTCCTTTCCTTGCTTTTCTCCTTTAACACACTAACTGCTAAACTTTGCCGTCAATGCCGAAGCTACTGAAAAATCAGAAGCGGCAATTGGGTGAGCGCCGACTGCGTCAAGCAGCGAGCAAAAATTCAGATGGGAGCAAAACCGAGTTCTCAGGTTTTCATCTGGTTTTCATCTGTTTTAAGGTGGCAGAAGGGTCATTTGTGGGCTCAAATGGCAACTTCAGCACAAGAAACCCTGTCTGGTTTTGGCCGCTGCCGTGGGGGTGTGTGATGGGAGATAATCCCTGAGCATCCCTGTGCGGCAGTTGGGGCCTTTTCCTCGCACAGATTGTGATGGTAATAAACAGAGTAAGGGCTATGGATGCCTGACTGAGGGAATCCGTGATTTATTTTTTTTTTTTTTTTTAAAGCGTTCCCCTTCACTCTTTTCTGTGTGCTGGGACGGCGCTGGTGAGCGGCTCATCCACATCCACAGGGCTTCGCTGCGCGGGGCCGGCAAGCTCAGGTGAGTGGGGCGGGTTCAGTGCTGCTGGCACGAACCCCCAGCACTTCGGGAGCGGTTTTACTTTCTGTCCTGCTGGGGGAACGCGACCGAAGTGAGTGAGAGCGGAACGGCAGAAACCGCGCAGCGGGCTGCGGCATCTCTGCCCGAGTTCCCCCCGCAGGCAGCTCGGAGGAACGCCAAGGTGCGGTGAAGAACCGGAGCAGCTTTTCAGGGTGAAAGGTTTCTGCTTCTCCGCCTGTGCCTTTAAGCCCGGTGTGCAAGCTCCCCCCCCGGGGGGGCAGTCCCGGGGGAGCGCAGCGCGGGGCGGCTCCGCGCCCGCGGGAGAAGGGGTCGGGGACAGGAGCTGGTGGCCGAGGGGAGAGCGGAGCGGGTGAGTTCCTGCTCCTTCTTAACAATCCTTTTTGTCTCCTGCAAGGCGTTGGGCGCTTCTTGGCTCGGGTGGGCAGAGAACAAAACCCGCGCCTTGGCTGCTGAGGGCCCCCACCCGTGCGCGCTCCGCGCACCCAGCGCCGGGACCGCGGCCGGAGGGCTCGGGCCATCCCTCCTCCTCCTCCTCCTCCTCCTCCTCCTCCTCCTGCCCGGGCAGCGTTAGGCTGGGTTTGCTGCCGGCGCTCCGGCATTGCCGGACGAAAGGGAATTTGAACCTGCTCCATCCCGCTGGATTTTTTCCCCCCATGCTTGGGGAAGTTCCTCCTGCTCCGCTGGTTTCTATCGCCCGCTGGCGCAAACGCCTCAGCTTTTATTTAAAGAGATGCAAATAACTTCAGGGCTTCATTTTGAGCTGCCGATGGCTAAATAAGTTTCCTGATGTGATCCTGGGGTGCTTTTTGGTGTTTTTCGATTCCATCTGACTCTACAGTGACTCGGGGGAGGTTGGGAGCATTTCGCACAGAACGAAGCGGTGATGCTGGAGGGGATTTTTTTTTTTTTTTTTCTGTCAGACCAAAGGAACTGGCCGCAGAAATGGGCTCCTCCTTAGAATGTCTGTGGAAGTTGGACATTTCCACCAGCTGAGCCCCGCAGGTTGTATTTCTGTAGGACGTTTCATCTTTTATCTGTGAAGCAGCGTGTCGCCCGCTGTACCAAGAGTGGGATCCAAAGGACGAGCACTGGTGGAACGGGACCTCTGGACCCTCCTCTCTGAAAGTGCTGGTTACGGAGGAACGTCTTAGTTTCTTTAACACTCTGGAAACCAAACGTAGAGAATGGTCTCCGTTATTTAAAAGCTGTAATGAGTTCTGAAATATTCTAGAAAGAAAGTTCAGGGGACTTCATGGGGAATAAAGAGTGTGGCTTTAGCAGTAATGCAGACCTAAAAGCTAAAGTAGGCAACATCCCTGGGAAAACGGCGAGCAGTTTTGACCTTGGCATGGGACAAATCTTGTAGCAACCTCCATGGGCTTGGAGCAGCAGCATTTTAGGAGCTAAAGTCAATGTTTCTGTGGCTGTACGGTGCTTTGTTCCGATGGCTGAAGGACAGAGAGGGCTTGAGCGTGCTGGCACGCCGCTCTGCACCCACTTCTCTTCCCGCCGTGAGGCTGCCCTGCGGAGCTCAGCACAGCCCCCCCCGTACTGCCCAGGGAAGGTCCCTCGGGGTGACGGTGCTGAGCAAGGCAGCGCAGGCTGGTGCAGGATCCGAGCAGCCCCCGTGTGCCAGCGCTCTGCGGCCTGTGCTTGGGGACGGTCTGAGGCAGGAGGGGGTGACCGAAGCTGTGCGCGGGTCCCACAGCCTCAGGCCTTGAGTTTAGGAGGTGACACTGGCCCGTACCAATGCGTGTAGAGTTTCATTCTGCAGCCTCAGAAGTCAGTGACAAAAAATCCCATTGACTCGGACGCTGTGAGCTCCCTGCTGAGCTGATGTCTTTCATCACTGCCTGGTTTCTCTGTGTGAATTCTGCCTTTGAGGGAGCACGCACTGCAGAGGGATGGTTGCAGGGTAGCATGGGCGTTTTGTGCCCGTGAAGTTAATGCCTACCCGTCAAACTGGAGCTGGGCACAATAAAATGTCATTTACACATTGCTTCTAATGTAGGTAAGCCAGTAAGAAAGAACAGAATGTGATTACGTGCAAAACGAAGACATCTGCTTTAGCCCCTGTTCCTCCAAGAACCTCTGGTCCCAGTATGTCCACTAACGCATCAGGACCGAGATTCTGCCCACAGCAGACGGTGTCCAAGGAAGGAGGGTGGTTGTCACCAGAGGAAATGCCATGAGTCAAGCAGGGGAGTTTTTCTGGGCCATTCATGAGCTGAAATGTATGGGATTAAATAGTGCTCCTGTTGTGAAAAGTTACTGGACAAAAATGGCACTTCCTTGCTTACTGGACACTCCCCGTGTGGACTCAGTATTTCCTCTCTGTACTGAGCCAGCGCAGCTGGGGGAGAGGAGGGCAGCCTTTATTTTGCTGTGTAATCCATGGCTAAAAGTTTAAACAGTAATTGCGGGTTACAAATCTGCCTGGTACTCTGTTACCAAAGGGAGAGCTCAGGGCCGAGTGTCTCCAAGGTGGAAATGATGTTAGAGCCTTTGTTCCTGGTGATAATACCAGCACTGGGGAGCTCAGCCTGTCTGCCGTGTCCCAGCTGAGACTGCGGAGCTGGCAGGCAGGGAGAGGATCTTCTTACTTGTAAATTGAGAGACATCTGAAGTCCAAGAGGGACAATAGACAAGGCCCGCGCAGTGGCACTGGGCTTGCCGAGAGCAGGACTCCAGCTGAACCAGAGGCACCTCCTCGAGGAGCGCTGCAAGCGAGCAGACCTTCGGGATTGTCCCAGAACTGGGCGGCAGGGACTGGTATCACCTGGAGCAATTTGTTCACTCGCAGGCTGGAGGCTGACAGCACTGGGGGGCTCTTCCCTCACTCAACCTCGACCGAAAAGAGGCGCCCTCAGCCCAGGGCCCGTTAGGGGACAGTGTTTCGTGTTTCTTTCAGCTTAGAAGTAGGGTCTAGCCTTTCAAACGCAGCACGACCCCACTCAAGGTCGACCCACAGAGAGGCGGGGATCGTGCTCTGCACGACCAGTTACCAAAGCTGGAGATGGGTTAAACCGAAAGGATTAAAGAAATACAGTGTTGGGTGGTCCGAGGGACCAGTCTGGCGGCAGGAGATCCTCAAGCCACATGAAACAAAAAGGCCACGTTTAGCCAAACCTGGCTCGACTGTGTCTGCTGATCGTGTGGTTTGGGTTTGCTCACGAAGGCGCCGCCTGCTCCGGCTGGCGTGATGCTGAGCGGCTCTGGCCTTTATGTCTTCTACCAGCGGGCTGCTGTTTCTCCACGGGCTTTTTTCTCATGGCGTATCATCGCCTCATCAGAAGATTTAAGACATACGGGCTCACTGGGATGCAACGGTTTTATTCCAGCACTCCCTGCCTTCTCCGGAGCCCCAGTCCCGGTGCAGCCCTGGTCTGGCACACGGGTCTTGGCCTCTCCAGACTGAGGCGTCCTCGCGCTGCCCCACCACCCAGCCCATGGGTACCTCTGGTTATAAATCCACTCCCCTAGGAAAATATTCTACCTTCCATCAGTAACTGCTGCCACAACGGGCTGGGTCCCATTTGCACACAGTTACATTTCCAGCTGTAAGGAAAAAAATGACAAGGCTTGATCCCATTTTAACTGAGATATTTGGGGTTCAGCGCTCTCAGCAGCAGGTGCTGCCAGCGGAGCTGTTTGCACACTCAGATCTCTTCATCTCCTCGGGTCATGCTTCTGCTTTTGCTTACTGCAAGTGGCCATCTCCTCTCTCCTGCTCAAGCTCGTGGTTCTGTGGTACAGATGTGCTTTGTTTTTCTGGCCCCTGTGATTTTGGATGGTGAACCCACCAGCTGAGGCTTTCTTATTTTCTTTATTTTGGGCTTTCTCCTTCTGGAGGAAGGTGATTCTGCCTCTGCTGCACTCCTCTGGAGTGCCACGAGCCTTATCTTGGTGATAAAATCCTTAGTCCTTCGCTCACCTTTGACCAAATGCTCAGTTCCCGAGGTTGCAGGTGGTCACTGCTGATCTTGTCTGCCTCAAGCAAGTCGCATATTTTTCATGCCAGCGCCATCATTTCGCAAGGCTCTGTCTGGGCGAGGGCTTACAGGCATGACCTTAGACCGGTGAGACAGTTTTACAGCCCTCGTGTCTGAAGGCTCAGCACACACAGCATTGCTGTGTCAAGAGTCGCGCTGTAACGGTACCAACGTGATGTGGGCTGAAGCAAATGTCCCGTTAACGCCTGGTTATCCAAACGGCTGCAGCGTATCAGCTGCCCTTTATAACCGCAGTGTGGGAGAAAACCATCCAAACAAGCCAGAATATAGAAACGCAGCGCAAAGGGCAGCCTGGCCTCTGCCCTCCAGGGACATCGGGGTTTCTTCTCGCTTGTGATCTGTAAATGAAGTTGACTTTTGAAGACCCGGGTACCACGGTTTCTTTCCTGTGTTTCTTTCCCCGTTTCTTTCCTCCGGTGAACGCCAGACCCCGGGGGCTTGGCTTGTGTCCTCAGGCTGGAGGGGAGAGCAGGGGGGAGCACTGTGAGATCGGGGTGTGAGCATCCCTGGTCTGCCGGGAGGGAGACGAAGCGTGGGGAGCTGGGAAGATGGAAGGAAAGGCTGAGCTCAGTGTGAAAACATGAAGATAAAGGGAGCAGAGGCAAAGAAATAGTGAGTAGTGGAAGACAGGAGGCTGGGGAACATGGAGGAAAACCGAGGCCGTTTGCTGGGCAGCCGTCAGCCGGCGCTGGGAGCTCACCACTGCACGTCAGGCGCAGGAGCTGGACGTTTTGCAAGGAGCCAGTTTCTACCTAAATCCAGGAACAGGCACAAAATTTGTGCAGATCAGCTCAGCTCTCCGGGGCGGTCTGTGCCCGGCACCAGGCTCACCGGGCTGGAACAGAGAGTCCTGCCACGGGGAGACTGCGATCGGTGCCCAGGGCGCCGGCAGGGACCCCGGATCCCCTCCTCCCCTCCTGGCTCGGGCGTGAGATGGGCCCCGACCCGCGCCGGCAGCACACGCGCGCTCACACACACACGTGCACACATACGCGCATCCACACACATCGTATTTTATAACCACTCACGATTTATAATCTGACAAAAAATGATAAATGTGCTTTTTCTTCTCAACATCCCTACTGGAAAATCCTGTTCCTCTGACTCTTAATACTCCCCTAATTTCTGCCCCCCCCAACAAAATCTGCTTTTCGCTCATCTGATTATATGCAACATTTCTCAACGTCTAGAACTCCTTGCTCCTTCTCTCCATTATGTATTTCCTTATTTTCTTTCACCAAAACAATTCCAGGCTCTGTTTCACTTTTGCAAGACGGGCTTTCCATTTACAGGTCTGTTTAATACTTCTTCAGCTAGCACCACTCACACCAAACGGAAACAAACTTTCCTTGGCGCTAAAAGGGAGAGCAAAGAAGATGAGTTTTGATGGTTTTGGGAAGGAGAAGGCTTCTCTGTCTCTAAATACTTTTTTTCCAGTTAAAATGCCAATGCAATCAATAATATGAACTTCTTTCTAGGGTCTAGGTCGTATGGCCTTTGCTATGCAGCCCAGATTAGTTTAGTCTAATTTGTATTGTCAAAATAACACCCAGCCATACCCAGTTTTGTCCGTGATGTTAATTTTTTTCTCAGCTGCTGTTGTCCTACCTTTAAACAGTGGTAGTAAGACCACCACTAACCCGGGCAGCGTGTCTGGACTAGATTTTTTAGCTTCCACGTTCAGCACACTGCAGGAGAGCTGGTGATGCCAAAACCGACTGAAAAAGTGGAGGAGGGCTTGCTCATCTGTATGTATTCAGGTCACAAGGACCACTGGCAAATGTGTTTCCTACCTGTCAGCTCTTAGCCGGAGCTGAACTGTCCAGTGGAGATACTGTCAGCAACCCACGGGGGCTCCAAGTGCCGCCGGGCTCTGTTACAGCCGAAAAAGAGTATTTGGAGGTGTGGTTGAAAAAAAAAAAGAAAAAAAAAGCGGTAATCTTGGACAGACTCTCCCTTCTTCTCCCCTTTCTCTCTGTCTGTTGCCTCACAAAGGAGTGACCTTTTCAAATCTCTTATCTAGGAGCTTCAGTTTAAAGCGCTCCTGAGGCCTCTTGGAAAACACTGAAAAGCTCTTCTGAAAGAGTGCTGCTGCTCCCTGTGTCCCGGGTGCCTTCCTGCCCCCTTTCTCTTCCACTGCTTGATGCATTTGCGTTGTTCCTTCGCAGCTCCCCTGCTGGCTGAAGTCACCCCTGACTTACAGCATCAGTAAGTAGCTGCTGTCCCAGCCCAGCCGAAGTGGCCGGACCAGGTGTCCCTCCACAGGACAGAACTTGGGACTGGGGAAGGAAAAGCTGAGTGGATTTTATTCCTTGAAGCTGTCTATATCTAAGCAGAGGACGTTTGAGAGATCAATTTGCCTTGCCAAGACTCTCTGTGACCTGTAAATCTACAGGTCGAGTCCCCAGAAAACCCACTCTGAAGCTGAGGAACTTTTGGCCGGGAAGGTTGGACTTCCATGGATTTCAGCTCTGACCAACCGAACAGTCTTAAACTTCGGTGTGCTGAAGGGAAGGGTTGTGTGTCTTCTCCCTACCTGTGGGCGAGGAATAGTAATGCAGTGATTTAATACATTCTAGGGCCCGCGGAAATCAGTGCCCCTTCTTGTGCCGTTAGGCTCCTTGCAAAAACTGACGTGACTGAAGTATGGCTGATGACAGAGTGATTGTGGAGTGACTGCAACGTATCCCAGGCTGTCTCATCCCTACAAATACCCAGTTATTGATGACGTGCAAAAGGCGGCCAGCCACAGGTTGGCTTGTACTAGGCGAGAGCGCAGACGGAAGAACAAGGTAAGTGCCCTATTTCTGGCACTTCTGGGATCACATCTGGAGTGCCAAGGTCTGCCTGAGAATGCGTGGAAAGCAGCGACCTCCTGGAACAAGTCTGGCAGAGGGCACTGAGTTGATCTCGGGAGGCAGGAAAGATCCCGTGAAGGGGCTTTGGTTCCCGTGCGGGGCGTTTGTACTGCTGGGGGCAAAATACTGGAAGCACCAGTGCCAGCACTGACCACAGCGAAGGAGAAACTGCTCATCGGGGTGGTAGCAGAGCTGTAATTAAAGAACATACTAATTACTCTGCATTACTAGGCACTGGGAGCTCTCTGCTAAACACTGCTGCAGTGAGGTTTGTCGTTCGCTGAATTTACTGGCTGCGATTTTAAATTTCCTTCACAATTCCTGCAAAAATATGAAACAGCATTGGGCTGTGTACGAAGCCTCAACCTGAAATCTGCCTCGAACAACTACAGGGTGAGGTTTATTGCTCGGCCAGTTTTAATCCACATAACATACACCATGTTGTAGACAGCCTGGTGTCGGGATTTCAGCAGCCAGGTCAGAACGGTGCAGGAGAAGCAGCCAAGGATCCTTGACTTCTTGGCTTGGGTAGGTTTACTAGCCAGTCCCAGGCGGGTCTGGCTCCGCAGCTCTCTATTCAGACTCCAGTTTCATGTTTAAGGATGTGGCTGCATCTAGTCTTGTCATACGCTGGCCTGTTAGATGACTCAGAGATAAATGTACTTTCCAACTTCCCTGTTCCACCTGCTACTGCAGCTCCGTGATTCCTGAGCAGCACCAAAGCATCTGCCATAGTGACACTGCTTGGTTTGAGGACCCTCACTAGGGGCGATGTCTTACGGCAGAAAGAGCAAGCCAAGGTGTTAAGCCGGGTCCACACTCAGCCCGTGCTATGAGCTGGCGGCCGAGTTCACCCCGGCTTGGCAGGTGGTAGGACCTTGAAACCCCGCTGCTAAAGCAAGCCTGGGGTCTGCCTGCTGAGGAGCGGGTACCACGTGCTGTGCTGGCTGGAGCCCGCGGCAGGACCCGTGGCGCTGCGCTCGCCCGGGGCTTGTGTCACCAGAAGTGCCGGTGCGGGGCGTGGAGGTGGAGGTTACTCACAGCAGACACGGCCGTACTCAGCGGTGACCTCCTAGAAAGCAAGGGAAGAGGAACCAGGAAGGGAGGGGCCATCCCACGGTTGGGGTGTTCAGCTCCTACAACCTGGATGCATGAGTGAAATCTCCTGTCTGCAGCCTGAGGCACGTCCAGGGGAACACGGTGTGGATCCACCCTCCCGCTCCTCGTGATCACGCACTAGCTGGGAGCTCCTGGGGTAACCACAGCTGGCACGTCACGTTCCATCCAAATCTCGTCCTTTTCCTCCTCCTCTTAACCGCAGGGGCCGCCTGTAGAGCTGCTCGGGAAGCATGGAGCAGGGGAAGCCAGTGCTGGGCACCCCGAGCAGGGGGCTGAGGGCCGGCTGCTGGAAGGTCGCCGCAGCTGCCGCCGTGGTGGGCAGCGTGACAGCCCTCTACCTGGGGATCCTGCTGGGTGAGTGCGCCCCTGCCTGTGTTCTCTCAGTTTATCTTTTCCGATAAAGAAATGGCCCGCACAGCTCGCAGTCCTCGTTGCAAAAGCCCTGCAAAGCCTTCTGCTGAGGATGGGGTCTCTCCTCACACACACACACACACCCCACAACTGCACGGACTGTAGTCAACTCACGTTCTGAGTATCTGACTTCAAAGCGCTTTAGCTCCAGCGTCACGTGCCACACATGCTCTTTGTCTCCTCCGATCTCTCCCCGCAACTCCCAGACTCCCTGTCACCACTGCCCCAGCCCTCTGCTGTCACAAGCTCTTGCAGCCACTGACCGCTGCCTGTTTGCGTGTCCCTCTCCAGAGCATGGCCACCCTCTCCTGGCCTCTCCCACCTCCCTCCTCTGCCTCTGGTGCCCCATGGCCAGCTGGCACCTCAGGCCCCCGCCCCGGTGTGGCCCCAGCCTGCGATGGCTGACAGACCCCCCCCAGCTCTACCGTACACGACCACTTTCTAAGGTGGCTTCGGTACCCCGCGTGCTTTCCCCAGCCTGTTCCTGCAAGGATGGAGCCAATCTGGGATCGCACTGCCAGGTTGTACCTGTCTGGCATGAACTTCTGCCTCAGGCTTGACAAAACCTCTCCATTTTCAAGTTCGAATTAGTCCAGTGCAAAATTCTCCTCTTGCATGCGTGTAGGGTAGCCCAGCCCAGGCATGGGGCACCCCCAGGGGGTGGCCAGGGACAGTCGAGCTGCCCAAACCAGGGGCGTCTAAAGGACAGGATGAGACCCACGTTCCAAAGCTGGGTCCAGCCCGTCCTCTGTGCCCGTGGCAGACACTCTCCCTCTCTGGCAGCCTGTCATCCCGCGGGAGAGACCAGCTTTGAGCACACAGTGGAGCTGCGAGGAATCACGTTCAACAGCAGCTTACAGACAGAGAACTCCGACTACTACAGGGTGCTGACACCCGCTCTGGAGAGGCTGGTGAGTTGATCTGGGCTTGTCAGAAAAGACTTGGGAAAGACTGTGGTGGTTCGCCAGGGCCCAGCTCAGCTGTCCCCATTCAGCAGAAGCTGTATGCCAAGGGCAGGAGAACAGGGATTTCTTAAACAACCGCAGGGTACACGGAGCTGCACTACGAGAGGCCCCATCGGGGCTCTGAGGGACGTTTGTGGAGTGGGAAATGTGCGCTCAGGTCTGTTCCTTGCAAAAGAGAAGGAAGGCATAAAGGAGGGATGTGCTGCCTCATGCCCTGAGCCAGGGAAAAGGGATACAGGAGCTGAACAGTGCTCCTGCTGCCTGCAGAGACAAGGTGCTTCAGCTCGCTCCAGCTCCCTGCAAAATCCCAGGCATCATCTAGTCCCATCTCCCGGGGGTCTTCTGCCCAGTACGTGTGTGACCATCGTTCTTTGCCTTGCAGTTTCTGTCCAGTTTCCAGGACTCCCAGCTGGACTGGAGCTGCACCGGTTGCACCATCCTGGGCTACAGGTGAGTGTAGGCAGCAGTCTCGGCAGGCTGAGCCGCTCGTGTTTCAGAGCATTCTGAGAAGCTCCACCACGAAGGTGAGCTCACACCTGTGTTCTTGTTCAAAACGAGTACAGAGAGAAGCTGCTTTTTGGTCGGGCCTGAATTTTCTTCCGGGATGACGCCGACATTCTGGATTTTTTTCATTTGGAAATGCAGTCAGAAAGGCAGAGGAGAACGACTTGTTCAACCAAAGCTGAGCTTTGGGCCAAAGAAAAAAAAAAGCAAATGACCATTTCAACCCAGAGCGCATCTCCAGAGAAACTTGCACCTTAAATTATTAAGAATTAGTTTTGTTTCCCTTGAGCTCCCTGTAGGCAGCTAGCACAAGAGCCTGTCCCTTGTACCGACCCTGGAGCCAACGTCCCCATTAATTCTGTCTTCCAGCAGGAATGGGAACTCGAGCGTGATCGTCCGTTTCCGCCTCCGCTTCGCCCCCCAGGATTCCCAGGCGCTGAGCTCTGCCGTGGAGCAGGAGGCTCTCAGGCACGGGCTGGCCGCTGCCCTGCGCAAGCAGGGTCTCTCCCTGGCTGCCTACGGCACTATTTCCTCGGCTTCTCTCACAGGTGCGTCCCTCACGCAGGCGGAGCAAGGCGCCCTGAGCTTGCTCCAAAGGTCGCGCTGGCGAAAACACAAACTGTGTCGCAGCCAAACGGTTGCAGGGCTTTGGCGCTGGACGTCCAGCCAAGGCTTCGTGCCCAGCGGCGATGTTAGGAATGGAGATGCTGCCAGACCCCAAGCAAAGCCTGGTGTTACCCCAGGAGTCACCATCTTCACCGGGCAGCAGCAGAAACATGCCTGGGTCTTGGTGGTTGCTCAACAGACATTTGCGGGGAGTCTCCGGCTCCCCCGCCAACACTCGTGCTTGTCCTGCTGCTCTCTGCCCTGCGAGAGCATCTCTGGGGGCCCTGCAGCCACAGCAGAGCCTAAAGCCTAGACGGCGGCTTCTTCTCTGGCTTTTCTTGCGGCGCCAGGAACCAGCCTGAGGGGTAAGAGGTCGAGCTTCAGGAGGTTAACTGCTGGGTTGTCTGCCCCTACGAGTGCGTAACAGCCCTTGGGCAGTCCTCGGGGTTGTAGCAATAATTTCTGCTTAGGTAGGTGTTTATCACATTTGAATTATTCTCTGAAACCACCTGACTAGAAATTCTCCCGCAGTGACTGCGGAGTTGCACGTGACTGTAGGGCTCCAGGCCCAGCAGATTTAAAAATCCCCGCGCGTCTGGGAAGCTCGAAGGTGTGGGTTCCTCTGGAGGTTCCGCTGAGCTCCCTGCACCTCTGGGCAGGGCCCCTGGACCTTTGGGAGCCTTTGGAGGGCGCACAGACACCCTTGGCTTTGGACAACAGCCCCGCTTCGCTTCAGCCCTGGAGCCCTCTCCACAGCTCCTGGGAACGTCCCCTGCCCCTGGGATGGCTCCCGGAGCCTGGGGGGCTGTTCTGCGCTGGGGTGGGACGAACTGGGGCGAGGGAACTGGGCCAGGAGCTCGCTGCTGGCTGCGGGCAGGGAGAGCGGCGGCCAGGCGGGAGGAGGAGATGGAGCAAAGCCTCTGGCAGCCCTGGCCCGGGAGCAGCCCACGGGGACACAGAGCTCCTGTGCCCCCGACGGGGACACCCCCACTGATCCCCGTTCCTTCCACTTTGTCGCAGGTCCCAGTGAGGTTTCTCCCCCCAGACCTGGACTGAAGTCAGGTAAGAGCCAGGCAGCGGGAAGAGCCGGCTGCCCCAGCTGCCCTCTGCGGCCTGACCCGTAGCCTCCTCCTCGGCAGCGCCCTGGCTGCGGGGACAAGAGGCGTTTGGGCCCCGTTCTGCCCGTGGTGGTGCAGGGCCCTGCACCCCTTCACCGTGCAACTCACCAAGAGCTGCAGCTCTGCCCTGGAGGGACTGGCACTGCCAGGGCGCGGATGGCGGGGACGCTCCTGGGGAAGCCGGGGGCTGGTTGCTGGGGGGGGCTGTGGAAGTCGGGAGTGACCGGAGCCTTGCTGTCCCCAGAGCGCTGCCCTGGAGACGCCTTCACTTGCCGCAACGCCCAGTGTGTGTGGAAAGAAAACCCCGAATGCGACGGCCAGAAGGACTGTGCTGATGCCTCTGACGAAAGGGGCTGTGGTGAGTCTCTCGCAGCCGGTCTCCCGGACAGGGGGGGACGGGCCCCCCCCACTGCTGCAGACCTTGACTGTTAGAGCACCACTGGGCTTCTGGGCACCAAGGAGAGCCACGGACATGGCACAGGTTGTCAGGCCAGTAGTAGAGGTCTGCATCAGGAGGAGGGGAATTGTACCCTGGAAACGTCTTGGTCCCACCAACAGCTGCAAAGGGGCACGGCTGGGACGCTGGGCAAGCACCACGTGCCCACAGGCTGCTGGGCGCAGACCACGAGGCAGGGGCTGAGCGTGTGAGACTAGCCCAGGTGTCTCTCTCTGCAATTTCTTGCTTTAGAGGAGTTTCAGGGAAGATGCTGTGAGTGGCCAGGGCTTTGCCGTGCTCTTTTCCAAGCCTGCAGGTTAAAGTCTGCACCGTGACGTCCCTGGCAGTGTCCTGCTGCTGGAGCGTGTGCTGGCAGCATGCACGGAGCCGAAGCAGCTTTTCCCACTTGCCCCCGATGGCACTTTGCCGGTGCCCAGCGGCGGGATCCTGAGGCGCTGGCTCTCTCCTCCCTTGCAGACTGCGGGAGCCGCCCCGCCATGCAGACTGCCAGCAGGATAGTCGGAGGCTCGGAAGCATCCAGAGGGGAGTTCCCGTGGCAAGTCAGCCTGCGAGAGAACAACGAGCACTTCTGTGGTGCTGCAATCCTCACAGAGAAGTGGCTGGTGTCTGCTGCTCACTGCTTTACTGAGTAAGCTCTAGCCACGCTAGCTTGCCCCCTTGCCCCCTTGCTGCTGTATCTTTGGGCTCAAGGTCCCGCTGTACCACAGCCCCGTCACTCTGGGTGTCCTTCCCCTACCAGGTGAAGCCACCGGGAGCTCCTGCCCCAGAGCAGGCGGCAGGATGGGCCGGAGGCAGCAGCTCTGGCCTGGGGGGCGATGCTGTGGCTGCAGGCTGACGCGGGCCCGGCTCCCTCTTGCAGGTTTCAGGATCCAGCCATGTGGGCAGCCTACACGGGAACCACCTCCCTGAGAGGCTCGGAGAGCGGCGCCGTGAAAATGGGCATCGCCCGGATCATCCCCCACCCCTCCTACAACACCGACACAGCGGACTATGATGTGGCCGTGCTGGAGCTGGCGAGACCCGTGACCTTCACTAAGTACATCCAGCCCGTGTGCCTGCCGGACGCTGGGCATCACTTCCCCGCCCGCAAGAAGTGCCTCATCTCTGGCTGGGGCTACCTCAAGGAGGATTTCTGTAAGCAGAGTGTGGCAGGAGGCAGAGGTGGGCTGCGAGTGGTGCAGGAGGCACCAGGGAAGGGAGCTCGGGCCATGCCCTGGCCAGCCGCGGTGGGCTGTAACCCGGGCAGCTGGTCCCAGGCAGGGCGCCCTGCGGCGAGCTCACGAGCGCATCTTTCTCGTTTAGTGGTGAAACCCGAGTTCCTGCAGAAAGCAACAGTGGAGCTGCTGGACCAGACGCTGTGCTCCAGCCTCTACAGCCACGCTCTCACAGACAGGATGATGTGTGCTGGCTACCTGGAGGGGAAGGTCGACTCCTGCCAGGTAAGCTTTGCTCAGGAAGCCGGCACACCTCCCCGCCCGAGTCTCTTCCCCCTCCCCGGGGTGCCCCAAGCAGCGTTTCAAATCTGACACCATGGTCACGGTTCCCCCACCAAGGTTTGCGGCCGTGCCTCGGACCCAGGCATGGATCAGAGACTGCAGAACACAAAAATGAGGACGCGTTCTCTGGTGCCTAGAGCAGGGCACTGGTGTTTAAGGGGCTCTTCTGGCTAGTTAACTCCTTTTCTCTACATTCTGAGCTGTAATCAGGACTGATGCTACCCACGTACCTGGCAGGTCCTCAGGTCAAAATCCAGATGGCCAAGGGCAGCAGTGGCCACTAAGACACACACAACAGGTTTTGGTGAACAGCTTGGTGTTCTGCCTAGTTAGCCTTGACCCAGCCTGGAATTGCAAGTGGTCAGCTGGAGAAGGTCCTGCCTCTCGCAGTGTGTGGGGAGAGGAGGACTCCCATTTCCACGACTCTCCCTGTGCCTTGGCAGGGCCCTTCATACCTGAAGCCACCAGCTGAGCAAGACTGTCCTTCTCTGGTGGTAGCACTTCATATTTCTGCACCACCAAATGCAGCACAAGCACAGAGAAGGGGCCAGGACTGGAAGGTTCGAGGCTGGACGTAACCCATCCAGTTAGTCATTACTCTCCGAGAGCAATCCAACCCCCAGAAGACACTGCCAGCTGCACAGACACGTGTCTTACATCAGTAACATTCGGTAGTTTGACCCCACAGAATTGACCAGGGAGCCATAGGCCAAATCAAGAAAACATGACGCAAAGATTAGCCTGGTCTCCCTGGGTTGTGTACCATGCAGTGGACACCCATCATCTGGCCGGTGAGGGGCTACTGGGCTTCACCTGTAAGAGCAGCAGTTTAACGGATGATTAAACCAGTAGAAATGCTTACCCCAGATTTTATGGCGGATGTCCTTGTGCTCCTCTGGCATATCAAGGGCACAGGGCTACTGCTTAATAGCAGGACAGTGTGCCCACAGAGGAGCACTCAAAGGCCAGCACAGGAGATGCTTCACTCATGGCTAGGCTGGAGCAAATAGGCAGAGGTGAGCTGGGATACACGGGGACAGAGAGACCCAGTCTAGCAGAGCGGCCAGGGAGAGCTGGGAGCATCCCCAGGGAGAGCTCACTGTCTGTCTTCTCTTGCAGGGTGACTCTGGTGGGCCCCTGGTTTGCCAAGAACCATCTGGCAAGTTTTTCCTGGCGGGAATCGTGAGCTGGGGAATTGGATGTGCTGAAGCCAGGCGGCCCGGGGTTTACACCCGTATTACCAAACTCAGAGACTGGATCTTGGATGCTATTTCTGCCTTCCCCACCTCCATAGCCAACACTGCCCCTCTCACACACTCCAGCACTAACAGTAACGTGGTCAGCTCTGAAGAGCTCAGCACCGCCACCGGCGCAGTCCCCACCACTTCACCAGCCCCAGCTGCCAGCAAGCCAGTGACTGCATCGGGACCACCAGGTATGAGCACCTCCAGGGTGGGCACCGTGGCAGGAGGAGTGCCTGGTACAGGTCCAGATGTCAGGTTGGTTCTTTGGTTGAGCTGAAATGACCTGGGGTGGGGTGAGCCACACAACGCTTGCCTAAGTGCTGCCGGCCAAGGCACAAGCGAGTCGATCTGGCTGCCCTGGCTCAGCCCAGAGCAGCCTGGCAAAGCCACCGAGGCCCCGTGCAGACGAGTTCCATGGGCTTCTCTGCGTATGCGACTGAATGTGTCGTTTTGTCTGCTGGCTGTGTGAGTGGCCCGCTCCAGCAGGCCCAGGACAGGGTATTGAGACACAACAGCACCTGACACCTGTTCACCACTCTCGTTTGGCACCTAAGGATCTTCCAGCAGCTCAGAGTTTTCACAGCAGCCATAGGTCTCCCTGAAGGTGAGGGGACAGGTGTTGATAGGATGACCTGTCGGCTCCAAGGAGCCTTCCCAGCAGCTCTGCAGGGAGATACAGGTGTAGGTATTTTTCTAAATCTAGGATGAACTGTTTATCCGGAATGGCAAGGCTAAGGGATACAGAGTTCTGGTTACTCCGCCTTGCAGAAAGGCACGGGGCTAAGGACTTGCCAAGCGCAAGGTGCAGAACAGCAGCGAGGGCGAACGCCCATGTGTGTCCGTGCACGGCTGCTGTTAGGGACCACGAGCAGAAGGCAGAGCTTGGGCAGGTGCCTCAGACTTCAGCCCTGACCTGTCCCTGCTCAGACTTACTGGTTAGAGAGAGCAGAAGTCTCTCCTCACGTGTCCTCTGCTAGGAGTACTCACAAGTCATGCTTTGACTCTTGTTCAGAGTGTGGAGGACGACCTGGGTTCTCTAAGCCCAGCAAGATCGTGGGAGGAACAGATGCTTCCAGAGGAGAGATCCCCTGGCAAGTCAGCCTGAAAGAAGACTCGACACACTTCTGTGGAGCCACCGTAATCGGGGACCGCTGGCTGCTGTCGGCAGCTCACTGCTTCAATGAGTGAGTCCATCCCTGCCGGCACCGCTGTCCCCGCTCGCCTGCCACCGGCACGTGGCCGCGTAGCCAGACTCACAGCTGGAGTCGCTGGGGACAAACAAGAACACACACTGCACATGAATTTTTGTTACAGCCAGAGATTCAGATAAAAGGGGGCTTGTGGGGAGGCTGGGATGGGGCAGGGAAAGGTTAAAGTAGCCTGGGCGGGGAGCAAGGACAACACACCTAACGGGTGGACAAGGACAGGTGCCACAAGAGACTTTCTTCCAGAAATTTAATTTTAAAAATCGGCTGTCATACAGGAAGTAGTGACACATGGTCAGCTGTTGAAGGGAAGACGGTCAGTTCAGTCCTGCACAGTTCTGATAAACAGCAAGAGCCCAAGCCTAGACTTACTAATAACCTAGAGAGCTAAAAATTCCTGAAGGCAGAAAAGGGGGGGGACTAACTATGAAGAATTTCAGGACTGCCTTACACATGAAATAGCTGGGCAATAAAGCAGCCAGCGAAATGCAAGGTATGCAAGCGTGGTGCGTGGCAGAACAGCGCGATCTGTCTGCAGACGGGAAGGGTCCTGCAGCAGCTTTTGCCATTCGGAAAAAGAGCTCAGAAATACCGTGGATATCGCCACGAGAACAGCAGTTCTGGGGGCAGCGGCAGTTCAAGAGCAAGTGAATGCTAGAGGAATTATTAGAAAAAAAAACCCCTGAGATTACCAGCAGGTTGCTGGTAACGTGCAGCACGCCAACTCCTCAGGCATTGCGTGCAGTGCCAGAGTAATACTGTATTGCTGGAGTAATACAAAGGCTGACACAAGGATGAGCTGGGTGGGGAACAGCATCCACAAGAAACACGACAAAATACATCAGAATAGACTGGGTAAAGAGACAACCGGGTGGAAGGGAGCGTGTGACAGGGACTATGCAATTACAGAGGGTACAAACAGAGTGTTGAGGGATTTTTTTTTTTTTTTTTTTCTAAGATATCAAATAACCACCAAGACCAGGTGGACAACAATCCAAAGGAAGCAGTTCTTCGTGAATGTCATTTAACCCAACGTTTAAAGTTCACGTGGGGTTAAAAAAAAAGAATTAAACGTAACTCTAGAAAAATCCAAATAACCCCCAAATCCATCAAGACCTTCTGAGTAGGGAGACATCGCCCCTGTGTCAGAACACCCCTGTGGTCACAGATTTGCGGAGGCGAGGAGAGGGTTACCACGTTTCCCTGCTCTTCAGGAGACAGCCAGCACGTGCCACTGCTGGAAACAGTTTGGGCCTGGCTTAGCAGGGCTGAGCTTTTGTGTGCTGGGCTCAGCTTTGGTAAAGCAAGGTTTCAAACACTGATCATTTAAAATTGTGAGTGAGCGTGCATGTTTGAGATGACGTATTTGCAGGACAAACCCAGAGGAGATCGAAGCTTACTTGGGAACGACATCGCTGAACGGAACAGATGGGCATGCAGTGAGAGTCAACGTAACAAGAGTGATCCAGCATCCCCTCTTCAACCCCGTTCTTCTGGACTTCGACGTGGCTGTCCTCGAGCTGGCGAGACCGCTTGTCTTCAACAAGTACATCCAACCCATCTGTCTCCCACTCGCTGTGCAGAAGTTTCCTGTTGGCAAGAAGTGCATCATTTCGGGGTGGGGTGACCTCCAGGAAGGGAACGGTAAGCGGTGGCGTGTTCGTTACCAGCTGATTTGCTCCGGAGCAGTGACAGACTCCGCAGCAAAGCCTGTGCCACCACAGTTATTTTTAAAAAAAAAAAAAAAAAAAAAAAAAGGAGAGAGCAGCTTGGCAGGAACCGGGAGAGAGCAGTTCTCCCATGTTAAGCAAGAGCAGGGCGCCGCCTCCGTGGCAGGGCAGTACGTCGGCCTCAGCAACCACGCTCAGTTGCGAAGATGTTCCAAGCAACTAGAAAAGGCAAAGGTCCCACTGTAGGAGGAGGGCCTGGGGGTGGCACATGTGCTACCAAAGAAGCCCTGCTGTCCCTCTGACAGTTGACCAGGAGCCCACGAGCTCTCAATAGAGGAACCTGCTGCCTGTGTGCAGAGTTACGAACTGCGCCCCGGCGGGAGACGGGAGCCGCGGGGCTGCTGAGAGCGCGGCTCATACAGGACACAATTCCTGCGTGGAAGGAGAGCCTGTTTGCCTGAAATACGTGTTGGGTCAGTCTAGAAGCCGTTAGTTCCCACATCTCTCTGCTGCATTCACTAATCCTGTGGTTTTTCGAGCAGGTACCAAGCCTGAAATCTTGCAGAAAGCCTCTGTGAGCATCATAGACCAGGAGACCTGCAACTTCCTCTACAACTTCTCCCTCACTGACCGAATGATCTGTGCTGGCTTCCTGGAGGGGAAGGTTGACTCATGCCAGGTACGAGTCTGAGATTTCTCTGTTCCTCTGTGGATTCTTCTAGAAAGCTGGGCTAATTCACAGCCTCAGCCACATCCTTGGGAAATATTTGCTGAGGTGCTGTGGCCAGGCTGTAATCCACATGTATCTTAGCTCAAAAAACCCAGCCCACGGCCTCGGAGCTTTAGAAAAGTAAATAAAGCTTTATCAAGTTGAGCATGACTTAAAGCAACATCCCGCTGCTCTGTCTGGCCCAACTGGGGTCCTGGACGAAGCAGGTCTCCTCCTGTGGCAGTGAGGCCGTGGTAGTCGGTGGTGGCTGTCCCCGACTCGGGGAGAGGTGCTGGCAGGAGCTGTTTTCATGGCAAATGCCGCGCGCAGCCAAGCGGAGCCACTGACCCTAATCGCAGCCTCTGCACGCTCACGTCGTGCACACACCCTGCAAGGCCGCAGACAGCTCTGGGGGGCTGCAGAAAGAGCCGTCTGGGGGCTCTGAGTCCTCCCAGTGTGGCTGAGGGGCAGCTCCACGTAGGTACTCTTGGGAGTAGCCCTCTTGTGGGGGACGGGGCTGAGCCGCCCTTGTTCTGCTTCTTCCTCAGGGGGACTCAGGTGGACCTCTGGCCTGTGAGGTGACCCCAGGAGTGTTTTATCTGGCTGGCATCGTGAGCTGGGGAATTGGCTGTGCCCAGGCCATGAACCCAGGCGTGTACTCCAGAGTTACCAGACTCAAAGACTGGATCCTGGATACCATCTCACAGTTGCCCAGTGCTGGTGCAGGCACCCCTGCCAGTTCAGCCATCGCTGGGACTCCTGCAGCCGTCCTCACCCGCCAGCCCAGCACAGCAGCTGCGAGCCCAGTCAGCAGAACCACTCTGGCCATGAAGACAACCACAGACATGAAAGAAACCTCCCCAGCTCTGAATACCACTGAGCCTGCCAAGCCCACCCAAACCCCAGGTAAAATTAACCACAGATCTATTGACACGTTGGTAGGAGGCCTCCAGCCCCAGCGCAGAGGGTACTGAGCAGGCCATGGGTTATCTGTTGCCTTCCAGTGGTGCCTTGTACCAGCTTCACCTTTAAGTGTTCCAGCAAGATCTGTATTGGAAAAGAAAATCCTGAATGTGATGGTGTTGTCGACTGCAGCAATGGCTTTGATGAGCAGAACTGTGGTGAGTAGTCCCTGCGCTGCAGCCCTCCCCAGCCTTACTCTGCACTGCCCAGACCCCCCAGTGCAACCCACCAGCTTCCCATGGGCTGTCTGGGGCCTCGTGCTGTGCACTGGGGGCCTGGGCCAGCCCTTTGTGGTCCAGGTCCTACCTGGTCTGACAGAGCCTGTAACAAGGTAAACCTGGATGAGCAGGGACCAAATTTTCTGCTAGAAAATGTGGCCTCTTCTGTGCTATAAACAGAATCAATGGTTAGAAAAGTCCAACCATTAACCTCACACTGACTGTTCTCAACTACACGTTGACACATCAGAACCATTTCCTAGTGCCCCGTGTGTGTCCTCCCAGAAGGCTGCCCCGTGGCGTGGGCTGCGGGAGGAGAGCGGGTGACAGCCCTTTCATTTATGGCTACTTAAAATCACGGTGCCTCTTCTTCCGTCCCAGACTGCGGCTCAACGAGTGCTCTGGCCTTCAGCAAGATCGTGGGCGGCAGCACCGCGGCTCGAGGAGAATGGCCCTGGCAAGTCAGCCTCTGGCTTCGGCGGAAGGAGCACAAGTGTGGGGCTGTCCTCATCGCCGACCGGTGGCTGCTCTCTGCAGCCCACTGCTTTGATATGTAAGTCTGAGACGGGAGCGAAGCCAGCTGGCTCTCGGCCTCACTCCTGTCAGCACACCCTCCCTTCCCCACGGCTGGAGGCACGCGCTCCCCGTCACAGATGTGCCCCTTCAGGTGAGCGCGAAGAGGAGCGAGTGGAGCAAAGCCGGGGCGTGTCCGCAGTGGGATGGAGAGGGGGGTCCTGGCCTCACCAGCCCCGCGAGCAGAGGAGCAGCCCTCCTCGCGTAGCCACGCTCCTAACATCCAGCTCTGCTGTCTTTCTGCAGCTACAGCGACCCCAGAATGTGGGTGGCCTTTCTAGGAACACCCCTCCTGAGTGGCATCGATGGCAAAATGGAGAAAATATTCCGTATCTACAAGCACCCTTTTTACAACGTCTACAGCCTGGACTACGACGTGGCACTGCTCGAGCTGAGCACGCCCATCACGTTCAGCAACACCATCAAACCTATATGTCTCCCAGACAATTCCCACATCTTCCATGAAGGAGCCAGATGCTTCATCACAGGCTGGGGCTCCACCAAGGAAGGAGGTACCGCCCCGCCTGAGGGCTCCCCCACACCCACGCTGCCATGCCACCCACCCCGCGAGACCAGACATCTGCCATTTCCACTCCGCTGCCCCCGGTGCTCCCCACGCCAGGCTGGACCCTGCAGGGGATACGATCGCGGGCAAGGCCTGGTGCCACCCCGGTCTCCTCCCCAGCACGGTGCTCCTCCATCCGTGACACCTCCGCCCTCCTGCAGCCTTCCCAGGCTTTCTGCCCCAGCCACCGTGCTCGCCATCCCTGCCGCAGCTGCTCCGGCTGTACAGGGACCACCCCGATACCGTTTCTGTCCGGTCAGCCGAGACACCCGACAAACCACACACCAAGGGGACCCGTTTGAGCTCGCTCTGCTGGGGGGGACCCGGGCCCGTTTCACTTTCCCCGTGCAGGTCTCTCCCTTTGGCGAGCAAGGCCGCAGAGACCCCGCTCCTACCTGCTGCTGCTTCTCCTGGGCTCTGCCCCCAGCTAACCGAGACACTTGCCTCCTCAGGTCTCATGTCAAAGCATTTGCAGAAAGCAGCGGTGAACGTGATTGGAGACCAAGCCTGCAAAAAGTTCTACCCTGTCCAGATCAGCAGCAGGATGGTGTGCGCTGGCTTCCCACAGGGCACCGTCGACAGTTGTTCAGTGAGTGTGAGAGCAGCGAACGCTGCGGCTGGGTCACAGCAAACCTGTGCGAAGTCCCCGGGTTATATTCTCTCGGGAGGGCCTTGCCCTGCCTCCCCCAGCTCAGCCCCCCGTCCCTCCATCCCCACGGGCTCTTGCCATTGTCTGAGGCCCTTGTGCCTGCACCAGCCCACGACAGGCCAGGGGGACACACAGAGGTAACGCTGAGCAGGAGACCACAGGGACACCACGGAGCCTGTTCCATGACCCTGTTGTGCCTCTGAACACGCTCCGACATCTTCCAGAATCCCAACTTCAACTGCATGCAAATACATCATCGAGCAGCTAGCCAGCTTGGAAGCAGGCTCCTGGGGAGGTGGGGAGCAGGATGGGAACTGCCTCTGTGTCCCAGAGAAAAATAACAACTCACAGCTGGGGGGGCTGGGCTGCCTCTTCCGCTTGACACGGGACCCTTCTCCTCTCTCTGCAGGGCGATGCAGGCGGGCCCCTGGCATGTAAAGAACCCTCAGGGAAGTGGTTTCTAGCAGGAATCACAAGCTGGGGCTATGGCTGTGCCAGGCCATACTTCCCTGGTGTCTACACCAAAGTCACAGCTGTCCAGGGCTGGATTGCGCAGAACCTCAAGCTCTGAAGCTGCATTTCATCACTCAGGGAAGGCGACGGACGAGAGGAGTAATCGCTAGAGGATGCACTAACCCCTCAGCTACTGTACTTTTTTTTTTGGGGTGCTGCAAAGGGGTGAAGATGGCCTGCAGGTATTAAGCAGATGCCAGTGTTGTGTGACCCACTGCAGTTGTGACACCAGGGCATTTGGTAACTGCTTTGCATAGAAAGGTACAATTCTAGACATTTTCTATAAATAAATGAGGCCTGTCCCATCTTAAGACCTGGCCAAACATCTTGTGCATTAAAACACGGCCTTTCTAGTTGGAGGGGCGCCTGAAACATCTGCCAGATTCATCTAGTCTGGCTGACCTCTGTCTGTGAGCTGTCATCCCAAAGCCAAGCCAAGAGACAAGTGAACTTTGTCCCAGCCCAGAGTTAGCCCCTGCAGAAGCCTCAGCCCCCACTGCCTTGATGGAGCTGTTAGGTTGCGCAGGGGCTTGTGGAAAGGGTACGCTAGTGTTTCCACTCGATGACTGGTAGTAGGAAGCTCAGTGATGATCCCTTGGCTCACCATTTGATCATAAGGCAGAACTTGGACTTAAGACCGCACAGGCCCTCATCTGTATGAGAGAATCAGGACAGGCTTCTCACACACCCCCACACACCCCCCCAGCTCCTTTTGCATCAGGGAACAGGTGATTAAATCCACAAAGACTGAGATATAGCCACACAGATCACTGTTCCGGGATAAATTCAGAGTGCTGAGATAGTGGCCCAAGGATACAACTCCTTCGGTGGGAAGTCAGCCAGCGTAAGACACAGAAACATCTTCGTTCACAAGAAAAAACTGCAGAGCTCGTGCGTCAAGTCTTAGACGTGTCCTCACAGATTCAACCACCAAAACTGAACAGCAGCCAGTACCCCAAAGCCCTTCCTGGTCTTTCACACTGAAGCTCTGCATTTGGGTACAGCAGGAGGTTTCTTCTTTCCCTCCCCAGCTGGCGATGAGATCCACCACTTCCCCGGCTAGAGCACTAGCAAGGTGGCAGACCCGGCTTCCAGGCATGGCTCAGCTTAAGATGGGTTCAGATCCATGGCTGGAACACTTGGGGGATGCTCCCATCAGTGAAATGGGATTGCTGCACAGCCAGCACAAAATTCATACAGCCATAAAGGAAAGTAAAAAGGCCCCATAGCAAATGTGGCTGGAAAGCACTTTATTTTCAGGTAGTGATTCTGCCCAATCTGGATGGGAAACTCCAGTTTCAATTAGTCCAAATATCCAGTTATCTCCTAATAATTTACCTTGTGTGAGAACACTTTAGTCCCTTCATAGAACCTATCACAGTGTGAGATTAAGTGAAACCAGACTCTCCCACATCCCTTTGAATGTCCTAGCAGACATCATCTTTCCAGTCTTGTCTCCCTGTCCCAGCAAACAGTGAAATAGTTTATAAAACACAGAGGGAGCTTCAAAAGAAAGGATTTCAAAAATCTCCCTACAGGGGCATGGGCACTTTGAATCTCCACCACTCTCCTCTCCCAGCTGCTGTGCACACTGCTGGCTACACAGCACAACCCACCCTGTCCAGGAGAGGTGTGTAAGGCGAGAATAATACAGAGCTCAGCCCCAAAGCAGACCCAAGTCCTCTGCTGCAGAAGTGCTCCTCCCTCAAAATGACGATGCCTAGAAGGTAGGCTTCAAGATGGAATGTCTATGCCAGAGCCAAACCAGACTATCACCAGCCACACAACACGTTTTATTCCATAAAGAAATCACCCTAATTCCCAACCCTTTCCATCCCCAGCTGTGCTTGTACAAGTATTTGCAAGGCTGCAAACCTAGTAAGAGCACCCCTGCTCCCCAACACGCTGCTTCAGCTGGGTCAAAGCCTATGAACCCAGAAATGAGCCCCGCGTTCAGCAACAAGAGAAAGAGCCAAGTGGGGCATCTTAGAGCAGCTTTTCCACTGCGACCGGGTAACCACCTGATGGCTGGGTCCATGCTTGCTTCCTGGCCAAGGGGCTGGCTTGGCGCCCCCCGTTTTCCACAGAAGGCTCCTCGCCTCTCGCGGCCTTTCAGCAGGGATTTATCTGCTGCTATATGCCTTGGCCAGTCTGGACTGCTGGGAAGGGCATGAGGCAAATCACGCAGCTCCCAGTGGCTCTCGAGGCTGGCAAATTCACTCGCTCCTGGGGCTGGTGCTAATAAAAGCCAATGGATGCAAAAGGTTCAGCGAGGGTTTATTGCTCTGCCATGGCAGGGGCTGGAAAGGCAGCAGGATTTCACCCCCAACCTCCTGGACTGGCCACTCGTCCCTTCCCCACATGGTCCCTCCCTCGTCCAGGAGCCGGGGCGCTTCACATGTTGGCTCTCTCCCGCTGCAGCCGAGAGTTGTAGGCTCGGGACACCGTGTTCCAGGAGTCCATGTACCGGTCCATGCACATGGCGATGCACTTCTGCGCGACAGAGAGTCCTCAGCGGTCGCCCCGGAGGGTCCCGCTTCTCCCCAACCCAACCGCGCTCACCTGCTCCGAGTTGTCCAGCGCCCCACCGGGCTTCCCGATGCACTTCCGAAAGCACTTGTCCGTCATGCGCTGCGGAGAGAGCCCGTGAGAGCGGCCGCGGGCCCCGGCCGGGACCGGCC
>NW_020799140.1:570078-608532 GCF_003259725.1 Athene cunicularia | reverse complement strand
TGAATCCGGCGCAGCATGCGGGTACCGCCGGCCCCGCGCACTGACGCAATAGGAAGGACTTAAACTGGCTTTACCACAGAGAAAAACGCTGCACAGCTGCGCCCCGACATGAAATAAGAGCATTAGGATCTGGGCTCGCTACAGAGAGCAGCGCCCTGGTGGGATTTTCTCTGGGATTAATTCTTCTGACTTTTGAGGATAGGACTAGGGTTCCCTCTGCCTTAGATGACTCAGGTAAGAGGCTCAGACCCTTAAAGCCTGTTTTAATTCCACGATGGTAAATCCTCCATTAAGAATGCTGGGGGAGGCGGCAGAAGCAAATGGGAGACACCACCGCTATGGAGCTTTTTTCAGTAGATGTTATGTAGAGAAAGGAGATCACGGCTCATCTCCGTGCAGGATGACAAGCAGCATTACAGGAGAGCTAAATCCAAAACCACCCACCTTTCCGAGGAAGAGCCCACACTTAAAATACAGGGTATTGTAAACCATGTCCTGTGGGTCTGCCCACTTCAAACTGAAACCATTCCTACACCACACACTTGTCAGTGCTAAGGATGGGGTAGAATCCTACAGTACAATTTGATAACAAGTATAGATGAGTGAGGAGAAGTGGACTGGAAATTGAGCAGCTCAGAGCAAAGCTTCCACCCACTTCCTAGTTCCTAAGAACCAGTCACTGCCAGGGCTTGTTACCTGCTCTTGTTCTCCCAAGTCAGCAGCAAGTGGGCTAAATGGAAACCGCCCCTCCAGTGCAGGGGCTGCAGAGGTCAGTGGGGTGATGAGAAAGCAAAGGGGATGTTTATCTGCTCCGGCAGCTCAAGTTCTTCCTTACGCTTTTGCTGGGAGCGGTGCTGTGGATCAGAGGACGGCATTTTCCATGAGCGCTGTGTCTGTGTGCGGTTTAAAGGAAAAGTTTTCCTTCGCTTCTGGAGCACACCACAGAGCTCGGCTCTCTTAGGAGTGCAGATAGCTTGTTGTCCCCCGTCTCTACAGACAGGAAGGTCCCCTGGGATGAATTATCTCAAACAGACCATGTGGCCTCCGTGTTGGTTAAAGAAGGAAACAAACAAAATGCAAAACATTTATTTGAGTGTGTTGTACAAAAAGTTTCCAGTCATAAAATGTATATTACAAATCATTGAAAAAGACAAGACATTTGGCATGCATATTCTAAAAAGAAAAAACCACTTTGAAATGATAAAGTCTAGATCATTATGTAGATTTCATAAGTTCCATGTGAACATTTTCATAATTTTGCCTTTGTATTTCAATTTGCAGTAATTTTCACAATTCCTTGTTTTAAAAACTTGAACCTTCCAAAACCTCATCTGCAGCACCTGACCAGAGGTGGTCAGTGACCTAGAACCAAAACTATCTAAATCAAGGTTGCGTTAAAAAAAATACTTTAAAAATATCACAATTCAAGTCACAAGGCATCACTGTTATGAAGATAGAGTTCAACGGTATTTTCTGCCCAAATGGAAAGCATTTTGGCCTAAACTTGTTTCAAATAGCTTATTGCTTATAATTTTAGTGTAATGATGATCGGGGTAGCTGGAATACACAGTAACATCTACCTTATCAACACAGAATCATCACTTCATTAAAAGCTAACTAGAAAATTTGGAAGTTCAATAAAACACATTTGATCTTCCTCAACTCTAAGTCAATTCACTGCTTGTGCTATTCTGAACCAAGTCTTTCAATATTAATAATCCTTTTCACTCTCTAGACCTTAGCATTTCAAGAAAGGCATTATGTTTACAAATAATAATTGCATGTAAATATGGTCTTGTATTAAAAAAAAAAACACTTTGAAATTATTTTAAACTGGTTTAAAGCTAAGCATATTGAAGGGCAAATAAAAATTCTGTTTCCCAGGCCATTTTAAGTGAGAAAAGAAACTCTCCAATATAAATTGTCTTGACATTCAGCTAAAATAATGCTTTGAAAAATGCAATCACTATCTCACCTTCCACTCACTGGTTTACGACAAGGCTTTATTTCCTGCTCACACAGGGTTTGGACCCAACAGAAGCAAAAAAATCCAGTATCAAATATGGATATACCTTTGTTTACAGGTAAGACTTTCAAAGAAGATACAGAACGAAGAGAGAATGGCTTCACAGTAAGGGAGAGAAGTGGCTACAAGAGATATAAAACAGACAGCATGCATGTTTGCATACGGCATCGACATCTTTCTGACGCACACAGAAGAGATTCTCAAATGTGCCGGGGTACAGAGAGGGATTTCTACAAGCCTCTTCTAACTAACCTCCATTCAGGTTGCAGTTAAAGGGCATTTATACAGGATGAGCATTAAAAGACAAAAGGGTCTATAAAAACCAGTAAGATCCCATAAGATCCCTGAACTGAACATGAGGTGTCCCGTTGCTCAAGGATAAACACGCACATTAAGTGATCTCCTTTCACAGTACAGTCTGCTTCACACTACAATACAATTTTCACGACTAACGCAAGCTACAGACAAGCTTGTCTGGCTCTTACATTACAGGTCATGGGAAGCATTTTTTTTTTTTATTTCCTGAGACTTTTGGTTCCTGCTACAAACACAAACTACACCAGCCAACTCCCACCTCATGGCAAAATGGTGCTGAAGACAACTGGTCAGTGTAAACTAGTTTTTGCCATGGCAGATGAACTAGCCTAGAATAGACACACTGGGAAATAACGCTGTGCAGCAAGAAAGGAATCATAGCCACTCTATTACTTGGTCTGAGTCACTGCAACACAACAGCTGAAGAAAGAAATACAGAAGCGAGCAAGAAAACAGGTGGCGTGAAATGTCGGAGGTGCTCTGTAACCACGACACTCTGGAGGACACCACGTTACCGATGGTTCTGCTGAAGGATGGACGTGTTCTGACACAAGCATCTTCACACGGTACGAAATTAGTAGCAGGTAGTATGTATCATCATGTTTTATATGATGTTTATATGATATTCTGATCTACACAATTAAAAGATTAGCTTAACTATTCTGCTGCTGTTAGGCTGTTACTCCTTCTCCCTCTTAACCAGTGAGAATCAGTTAGAAATAATTTTTACTGTTTTATCCAGAATGTTGTTTGCTTATTTTTCTGGAATAAGAACACCCATATGGGTAGTTACACTTAAGTAACTACTCTGAGAAAAGCTACACTGGTTAATTTCCATAATTGGAGAGGCCTTAAAATAATTTTTCTCCTGACAAGTCAAATCTATCTCTCCTTCAAGCTCTACACCTGATATCAGACACTGGAGTAGAAATGCTGACTATCCTCCAACTTCAAGAATTCAGGATCAAATAGGAAAAGAGGGTAAAGGGACACTGGATTTTATCTGAACAAAAAACTTTTAATTATCCTGAAAGGGGGGAGGGGGGGGGGGAAATCCTCAAAAGAAAAAAAACAAACCACCAAACCAAACAATGCTTTTTTTGTTTGGTAAAGCCAAAAAACCTCCCAGTGTAGAGCACCTTTAAAGGGCTTAGTGCCATTATAGTGAAGCTCAGCATCAAAAGCAAGAGGAAAGGATGGCATCTAGAGAAGCCGCACACACAAAAAAGAAACTATGTGGAATACAGTAGTTTTTCTGTGTCTTGTAATTTACAGCTAGGAATTATTTCTCGTATTTTTAGTAGCCTCTTAGAAAGCACTGTGGTGACAGAATCACCCACGTTTAGACTGCTGGCATTCAGCCTTTCCCACAGTGTCAATCACTGTTTCACACAAACACCTGTATATACCTATACATGTACTGAAGAATATGTTCTCAAGAATGAAATAAATTGTTTTCAAAGGACACAGTTCCAAATCTAAGGACAAATTCTGCAGACTGTTACTGAAGGGCACAGTGCTCATCACTAAAGATCTGCAAGCACCAGTCCGTAAGGCTACAAGACACATTCCCTATACAGTAGCTGTTAAGAAAACTATGGCTCAGGTAGCATGAGGTTTTTCCTCTTTCAAGCTGCCTTTCCTAGCCCATTCTTTACAGAAAAAAACCCAGAAATATCACAGAAAAAAAATGCAAATTAACTACACACTCATTGCTTTAGTATTTAAGATCACAGAACAATCTTAAATTTACAGGACAATCTTGAAGAATAAGCAATCTGAAAACTGGCCAATGTAAAAAAAAAATAAATACAGATCTTCAGGGAAAAAAAAAAAGCAAAAAGCCCTCAAACATTATGTAACTATAGTATAGAAAGCTGTGGGTCAGAAAGGGAAACATTGTCCAGTGGTTGGAAGGTGTATTGCAAAAATACTTTTACACTGATTGCATTCATTTGCATAACAACAAATTTAGAAAAGGTAATTGATAACAGTATGTCTGAGAAACATAATTTCACTAGATACATTTTACAGAGAGATAGACAGGATTTACTACATATTTAACCTTCTACTCAAGCAGAGTGGGAAAATTACATTAGAAAAACGGCCAAGTACATCAATGAAGTTACCCAATTAGCCCAAACAGCCAAATCTTCATAGTGCTTTTTTGTAATGGATCTTCTGGTAATGGATTAAAACATAATTCTAAATTTCTGCTAGTTTAACATCAGTAATTCAGTCATCCCACTGAAATGAAGAAAAGTAGCATCTTTGATTTATTTTTAAATGGCAAAATAAATCCGTAAGCTGAAGAAAACCCCTTTTGTTCCCACCCTGCTTGCATTACAAAGTCATCATCAGTCAAAGCCACTAAACTGACCTTCTAGGTTATATCTGTCAGTCACAATACTGTTCAGAGAACATAATGTCCAAAAGCCACCGAAAACATCCAAACCTTGTAGCTTGTTTGATGAGTCTAAACTATTTGAACGACAAGAGTTCAAGAGTGCAGGTAAAAACAGGACTCTATGCTGGCATCAAACGGTATCCAAATTTTGTATCCAAACTACTAACTAGTGGAAAAAAACATCTGCTTGTACAGTAGCCAGTGCATTCTTTGGAGCAGTCAAATATTTTTCCTAGTGCTTAAAGATGCACTACTATACAAATATTAACCCTTAAGGGAGTCAAGAGTTATCTCCACAGAAATGCAGCAGAAGAAACCTTAAGCTAAAGGGACACTGTCAGATACAAAATGCATCATACTGAAATTAAAAAAAAATCACCTGCTACTTGTACAAAGCATTTTTTTTAATAAAAACCATTATTCTCCCTTCACTCATTGTTAGACTTGACTTTGAGCCTTTGAACACTGCAAAGCAATGCTTATGTCCTTAACAACAGCAGTTTAACTTTTTTTTAAAAAGTCATTAAACTATTTCCGTACTGTTTTGCAAATACTGCTCCTTAAGATATCTGACAGTGCCCATATGAATACAAGAGAAATATGAACAAGCTGCATCTAGCTCTGATTAAAAAAGTCAACATTTACACAGGTTAACCTTTAAAATCCCCAATATTTATCATCGCCAAAAGTAAGAGTATTTTTAACATCTAAAATCCAAATCATTCTGTTTAACGCTGAATATGTCAAAAGTATTAAATCATGATGCTTAACGTCATGAAACACTGTACACCACAACCTGTGTCCATGATGTCACAAGGTCTCATTTGTGAGGATGTCAAAATCCCCTGAAAATGAAACAGTTAAAACTGGTTTGGACACTTCCCTACTTTAAGATGATGTGTATATTCAGTAAACAGAACCCATCATTCTCCATCTCCTGAAATAATGATACGGACCTAAGGTGTTGACAGGCTCAGATGTTTTTACCAAGAGCCTGTCAAACCCTGGAGCAGGACAAGATGCTACGGTCCTGAGCCGAGAATATCTAAAATGCAGCTTCCCTTTGCTACCTCCACTGGTGGAGGAGCATTTTTAATGAACCTGGGGTCTAATTTTCCTAAGCTGGGCGCTACTGAGGATACCAGGCAAGATACTACCATTTCTTAAAGGTATGGAGGAAACACCACTGTGAACCTCTCCTGGGGCCCTGCAGATGAACATGCTTTCTTAAACTTTTTTTTTTTTTTTTTTTTTTTTGCTTATCCTGGTTATATATGCAATTATAGATTTACCATACACTCAAGGAGTCTCATCCCATTTCAGCTAAAAATTTTTTTTCTGCTGCAGGTTTGTACATAAGACTTTAAACTCTGTATGGGAAAAAATACTGTATTCCAATATAGTGTTTCAACAAAGAGGGAAAAATAAAGAAATCTATTAAAAATTCTGGCAGTTTTGTTCAGTAAAGTTTTTTTTTTGATTTTTTTTTATAAAAATGTACCAAGGAGTAAACTTCAAAGAAATCAGATGATGCATATAAAAATAGTTTTCAGTGGCTCTGGAGGGAAAGAAATAGCAAAATAAAAGGAAATAAATGAAAGAAAATAGCAAATAATAGTTTCTTTTTTTCTTTCTTCACATCACTAAGCATCCTCTAGAGGTTGTTCTGGGATCCCCCTAAAATAAAACAGACATAGTTGAACTCAATTCTTACTAGCTTTGCATATTGTAAGCCTAGACTCGTTATCATCTCAATTGTTTTTTTTTTTTTTTTTGTATCTCAAGTTATATTCAGGGAACATCACGACTACAGAGAAAGCACAGCGCATGTCACAGTCTACTGCCGGAGCAAGATGCTGCTGCTCTGGTCTATGATGGGTTGACTGGTCAATCTCCAAACTTTCTACAACGATGCAGATGGCAGATGAAAATCACCATGTCATTAGCTTTAGAACAGGCAGTTCCTTCCTTTATTTCCAGTGATGTTTCCACCTGAGAGATCTATGCTCCATAGCTGCTTCTTTGGGTAAAAAAAAGTTTCTTTCAGTTGCTTTCTACTACAAATACACTGCTCAATCTCCCAGAGAGCAAAAAAGCTTTCAGAACTCAAGTTCAAACCTGTACAGTATGAGTTCTTTGTGAAAAGAACTACTAATGGCCACTGATCAGGAGAACAAATTACTGGAGTTTGAAATAAATTGAAAATATTTTCTGGTATCACCTGTATGAAGCATCCTTCTCCTTTTCACTCTGCCAACTGCTGGTCAGTTATCGCACAGTACTTAACTAAGGGTTATGAAAACATACAGGTGGTATTATTAAGAAAAAAAACAGATTGTGTATTATCAGAAAATAAACCAGTAAGCTGAAGCTTGAAGCACTGGAAGCACTATAAAACTTCCTGGTTTGTAATGGTTTTCTTTCCCAGTGGTTATATTCTGCTTACAGCAAGAATGCCACGGTTTGTTTTTTGCTTTTGTGTGTGTTTTGTTGTTCTTTTTTTTTAACAGAGAAGCAAATACTGGACTGGGAGGAACACTGACTGCTAAAACTAATGTTACCGACCCTAGAAACTGTCGATGTCATTGCAGTGCTGCACATCTCTGATCTGCCACATACTTCCACGGATACCCTGGCATCCTGAACCAACATTAGCCACTGCTTGAGCTGCACCAGTGTTGATTCAAGCAGCAGTTCCTGGAAGAATCCCTCCCATTATACCCTCTGTGCACGGCAGCAATGCTGCAGGGTTACAAGCCATTCCGAGAGCGCCCGCTGCAAGCATCCGTTGGAAAAACACACTAGAAAGCTCAGAGCTTGCAAAAGTTCAAGGGACCCCTCTAAATCTGATGCCTGATTAATGCAAGCAACGAGGCACAAGTTAAACGTGTGGTCTGCATCTTATTACCTGTTGGTTGAAAAGATCTTCCTCTCCAAAGTCAGCTTCATCCTCTTCTTCTTCATTCTCTCGCACAACTACTGATTTAGTAACGTTTCTCACTGCAACTTCCTACACAAAATGACAGATAAGGAGATGGCCAATAGTCAATCTCTCTCTCTCTCTCTCTATATATATATATCTTGTTTTTGCTATACTAGCCATATAATACCCCGATTAAATTTTGGAGGGTTTAAAGAAATTGCCCTAGATTTAACATTAGGTATGCAAGCAAATCCTGGTAATGTCCTGGAAACCACAACATTCCTGTTTCTATCCACTAAAAAGCACGGTAATGTAATTTACCTTCTGGAATTTTCTTTGATTACCTAGGGATTTGAGAGGAAACAGCCATGTTTCAGGAGGTCGTTAGTCAATTTTATACAAGGTCATCGCAGACCCAGCCAGGAGCTGTCTGAGACATACCGTGATGTGAGAAACTGAAGTTTCTCAGTATGATTTCACAGCCTTAGGAATATTCCTAATGTCTACTAAATATTCCGTATTAATTGCATATATCAATTATCAGGACAGTCTTCCAAACTAGGCACTAAAAAGAATTCTAAAACCCCAAAAAGCTTTCTTTATCACTAAATCATTTGTAACAATTCTTAGTAATAAGAAATTCTTCTGTACACTTGCACCCTTGAAATCACAGGTGCAAATTTCCACTTGAAGAAAAAGTCAGCCTAAACCTACACTTCTAAGCAGGAATACTGAAGGTAACCACGGTGGGAACAGACATGGATTTGAAATTTTTTTCAGATACTAGTTTAACCACTTTTTATTTAAATACTAAGCCAGTCAGCTTTCTATTTGTACAAGTGACCTTCCCTCCTACCTTGTCCTGTGCTGCCGTTCCTGCACAAAGTGCTTCCACAGAATTGCCAGCATGAAATCTGATACAACTGTGGTCGTTTCACTTTACTATTTCTATCAGATCACTGGGATAATGGCACATTTATGAATAACAGCCAAAGCACAATCCTCCCTTGCAGGAGTCTTCTGCAGGGATGGTTTTAAGAAAAAAAAAATAGTTGTGGGCAAATGCAGGACAATGCAGAATATACAGGAATGTGTGCCAAATGAAAACTTCTGGTATACTTCCAACATTGAAAGGACAGCCGTCTTCCTACAGGAACATTCACACTGCACCCCACAGGGTTGTAGGTACTATATAATGTAACTGAATTGCCAGCAACGCTTATTTTCTCTGTCTCTTTTGAAAATACATGCTCAAGTTCCAAACAAATTCTCTACTAGCAGGGTGTTTTTCTAAAACAGGAAAAAGTCATCTAAGGATGTAGTCAGGATGATTATTAGTTTTCCAAAATTTCCCAAAAATCTCAAGAGATACATACAGATATTTAACTATTTGAGGGTTATATACTGTCCTGTTTTAGGAGGCAACAGGGGAGATCTGAAAATCAGGATTTTGTTGTCACCATGGTCCCCTACCCCCCAAATTGAAAAGTCTGGGAGATGACCCAGCCCCCGGCTTTTTTCTACAGACACAGCTTACCTCCCCTTCGGAGTTTACGAGGTATGTGCGGATATTTCCTCCAGTGCCCCAGCTGCCTTGGTTCTTCCACACCAGAACAGAAGGGGGGCTATGGGATACACCTGCATCTGCACCCCAAATCTTGCAAGAAAGACATTCTGTAATTAGCTATTTATGCAGATTTTACTTTTAAGTATACAGAACCCTCTAATTCTCCTACTTCTCTCTACACATCAGTTTTGTTTCCGAATTCCAATGGCAGTTTTACCCTGCTCTTACCTACACCATTACTTGTACTATTATTCTCAGTCTACAACAAAAAGCAACACTATCCATTAAAAAAAAAAAAAAACAAACAAAAAAGAGAAAAAGTTACCTAATACTGCAGTCAATTCTTTTCTAAATATACATATTTCTCCTATCACTGTCTCAATGACTACACTGTATGGAGCCAAGACATAAAATGCAGCTTGTCCTGTATCAATTTAATCTTTTATACCTATCTGAGCAGTTGATACTTCAGTAGAAATAGCTGGAACTGATTAAAAGTAATTTTCTTCTTCTGAAAGAAATCTATTGCAGACTGAAAATAAAATGCAAAATTATAGAAAAGCAGCTGTTCTACTACAGTTAGGGCTGAGAACATCTAGTCTTAACTAGACTGAAGGAATGCTCTGAAATGTTCCTCTTTCATTAAGAGGTTGAGCAGGATTAGTGTTCCAAACCTGGGCAAAGGTGTCTGAAAACAAACAGCCCTTGACCTGCCCCCCAAAACACCTTTTTCTTCAACTCTGTGCCCATAACAGCCTTAAATACTTGTGCTAATACAGAAATCCAATTTCTGTTCTGCATTTTTGTATCTGAAATCCTGCTCCTCTAAAGTGAGATCCATGAAACCAGAAGTTTTACATCAAATCAGGCTGTACCCAACATCACAACTGCCCCAGTTAAGAACAAAATAATACGTTGTTGACATACTTTAAGCATAACTTACTGTTACAGTCTGCCCAGCTCTGAGGACATATTTAGGAGTAAATTTGTAAGCAATTTCTTCTCCATCTCCAATTTGTCTTTTCAGTCTCCAGTTACCCAAGGACTGATCCTAATGGAGAGAGTCAGAAGGTTATTTAGGGTGAGCAAAACAGTGCACAGAGGCATCAGAGCTTTCTCTAGGTCCCCTTGTTATTAAAATAATGCAAGTTTATTTACATGGTTGTTAGACATCTGCATTCTAATTTGAAAGTATTTTTCTATACCCTCTAAAGTGTAAATCCCATGAAGTCATTCAGCAAAATTAAAAAAGGCACGTATTTCACACAGAAAAGTTCTGCTGGAGCCAGCAAGGCTATTCACATGAGTAAGGTACCATCACACATTAAGACATTTGAGACACAAACTATATTCTCGCCCTGAAATCATTACACTCGTGCTTGCACACTTAACGGTCAACTTTCAAATGCCCCTGTTAATTACTGCAGGATGCTGCACCTCGACATGTTGCTCCAGCTCTCCAAGTGACCCCCCCTACTAGTACTACAAAAGGCTGCGTACCATGTCAGTTTAGCTCCCTCCCCCTCCTTGTTTTCCAAGAGCTCTGCTGACACTCACCTTCTCCGAGTTGTTCTTCAATTGAACGTATTTGCCCTCCAGGTCTATCTCTTCTATGCTGATACTTCCTGTAGCTGAAGCTTGCTGGGACATCTGGAAGCTACTGCTACTGCTGCTCCCACTAATACTTCCAGTGCCAATGCCACTTGTTCCGCTGCCTGAAAGCTCCTCTGCTTCAATACGTTTTCTCTTGCCTCGGGAAGAGCGAACAAGTGAAGTGCTGCTACTGCTGCTGCTGGAGGTAGCCCGAGAGACCGTAACACGGGAGGAGGGACTTGGAGAGAGCTTCAACCTTAACACAACGAAGAAAGCATTTTAATTAACTCGTCCAGGGAACCACAAAGCAATAAATGCTACAACATACTCAGTAACCGACTGTAATATGCCTCAAGGCTGAAAGCAGCCTCGCTGTGTGAGTCAGGAGGACTGCATATAGGAGAAGGGGGATGCTCTGCATCCCTGAGAACTGTTCTGGCAATATGATTATGTGACATGGAAAGCAGTGCTAGTGAGAGCAACACAGATCACTTATGCCTCCCCTTCAGTACATCTACTACTAAGACACTATTCCTGGGCCACATAATTTAAAAACAGGAAAACACAGAAATATAAGCACTTAAAAAGAAGAGATGAATGTTTAAGGCACAAAATTATATATTCCGCTGTACTCTGAGACCTTAATAAAAGCAAATTAAAATAAAGACACTGTTCAGATGAGAACACTTGCAAGTGTTCCATAAAACACATTGTGGTGTGAAGGCAATACAACTTCAGCAGGACAAAGTCTGGGCATCCCTGATCAAATGGTTAAAAAAATAAGCATAAGAAATGAAAATAACACCTGCTAGTTGTAAGAAAAGGATGTGGAATCTGTACATACCTTTCCTCTTCTCCTTCCAGAAGTTTTCGGTAAGCAGTGATCTCCATGTCCAGTGCTAATTTAACATCAAGCAGTTCCTGGTACTCCGTAAGCTGCTGTTGCATCTGGTCCCTCATGTCTGTCATTTCCCTCTCCTTTGCATCTATCATCTTCCGAAACTTTTCCCGCTCACCAGCCATCATTTCCTCCAATTCACGAATACGATCTTCTGCTGCACTAGCCTAGATAGACAGCACAATGGAAAACCCAGTTGGCATCTATGTGAGCACAGTAAAAAAGTTAAAAAATTCATCTCCCTCCCATGTGAACACAAAGATTTCTCTCTGTAAAATTCAGAAAATATGAAGGGACAGAAATGTTAATATATCCAAACAATACAGTGCTCTGTATTAGCGATGAAGGCAAGTTTAGTCCTTTTACCTGTTTCTGAAGGGCAGAAAGCTGGTAGCTCAGAGCTTCTATTCTCATGCGAGCCTCCTTCAACTCCTCTCGAGCTGCACCAGCAGCTTTATCATTTTGGTCAGAGGACAGTTTGGCATTCTCCAGCTGGAAGGCAAATGTTATACACATCACTTGCACTGAGTTAGATAGCCTGCAAATATCCATTCAGTTAAAAAAGACAGAACCTATTTAGTCTTAAATAACTTTAAACTGAAATTTGGTAAGTTTATGATAAGAATTGTGTAACATTAAGAAAATTATCTAAAGACCGAGAAAAACTATTTCAGTCTTTCAGTCCTATTCCCATAGGATTTACACTGGACCCCCCCAGCCAGGCTGGTTCAGGTTGACAGAGGAGCAACCAGCCTCACACCTTGAGGTGAACTTGCAAGCTGGAAAGCCCCTGGCTCACGTACAGGGGAGTGAAAGTGTCTTGAAAAATATTTCGAAAGCTGGTTTCGAAACCCAAAAGTACAAGATAACTAAAGCACACAAGATACCAGAGCTAAGCCAAAGACATCTATCTTGTCTATACTGTTGACTAGCAGCCAACTCCTTCACCCTGTAAATATTACCATGAGGATGGGCCCAATTTGAGCTCTCCCCGCTGGACTGCATGCCAGGTGACGCTCCTTGAGCAGGGATGGCCTCTCAAGGTTGGAGATTCCCTACCTGAGACCAAGAGACCCTTCCTTACCCAAGGCAGAGACCCCTTATTCACCACAGACCTTTGGTGAGTGACTGATCACATGAATTAATAGTGTGAAACATCACTAATCCATGTAGCTACTCAGTATTATTATAAACACTGTATGGATAATTCCTTTAGACATAAACCACTGACCAAGTCTGAAACTAAAATTGGATCCACCCACACCTAGGCTCCAAAAGGAGTTTGGAAAGCAAGAAGTTCCACTCTGAACCTCATGACTCAACAGGAGGGTTCTCCTTACCCTTTGTATCTCCAGTCTCTGTGTGAATCATTCTAACTCAATTTTTCTTTGTATATTCCTTCCATGCAGTAATTAATAAGGTGAACCTTGCCGTCAAAGTTATTGAACCTTGCCAAACCACTGTTAAACTTTGTTAAATTCCATCAAACTTATTGGAACGCTGTCAAATTATGACTTCACCTCAATAAAACATATTGCTGCTTCTCCCTTTTGAGTGAGGTGTATTTCACTCATCCACAACAACAGGCAGGTAAACCAAAAGAGTGCAATTATTTTAAAGTTTAAGAAGCACTCTCCTGGAGTATCTTAAACACTCCTATGTTCACATTTCCCCTCTACTCCACTCTGCTGAGACCCCACCATCCAGCTCTGGTGCCCGCAGCACAGGAAAGACGTGGACCTGTTGGAGCAGGTCCAGAGGAGTGCCACAAAAATGTAGTGACCGGTAGTTCCATGTGTTTTCTCACAAACTGGCCTTTCTTGGCTAAAGCTAGTCCTACCTACTCCCTGTGGCTATAACCTCCCTGGGAAATGCACCTGTGTGTAAGCACCAGAGCAGGCATCTGAACACTGGGACAGAGCTTCTTCACGTTATAATTACTTGTCTCCATAAAGGCAGTAGGGCTGGTGGAAACTGTTTTCCCTCACCGAGTGGACTTTCTGTCAGACAGTGCTGCGGGTAGCAGCAGTTACCTTAGCCTGATAGGTCTGCTCAAGCTCCATTTTGTACAGTTTGACTTGTTCATCATGTTGATTTCGCAGATCCTCCAGGGCCTGAGTCATTTTAGATTCGTACTCCTGTTGGCGACTAGTGTCCACCTCAACCAAACGATGTTCGTGTCGTTTTCTTGTTTCCCTTATTTCCTACACAGACACATAAAAAAAGGGGTAGACAAATTCCCACATTAGGGCAAACAGTACAAACAATTACATTCAGACAACAATTAATTATTTCAGTACTAATTATTCAGTATATAGGAGCTACAATACTAAAGGCATTTAAGCCTAAGAACTGCTGCATGTACATCAGATGCAAGTTACCATTCTTTTTTGGCAGGATGATTGTTAAGTGATTAAACTTAAAAACAGGTTTAAAAAGAGTCATGTATGGTTCAAGTAAGGAGCTGGTTTATGCTACAAAAGTCAGAAGCGGGGGGGAGAAGAAAACATGAGTTTTTACATAGCAGAGAGTTTCCATGTGCTGCAGTACAAATCTTTTCAACATAATCCCTACATTACAATAGCAGTCAACAAGTCAACAAGATAAAAGTGAACACTTTTTGTAACCATTACATATCGAAAAAATAATTACAGAGAAAAATCTGCATCTTCAAATCTTACTTTTAAGCATATGCAGATCTTATCTCTCTTCCTATATACTGGATGACCTCATTAGATTTGTATTATGTTAGTAATAAAGCAGCAACCCAAGAAATCCTGAAGACATAAATGTAATTTTTTCTAGTCAGAGTTTATACTAACAAAATTTCATTTTTAAAGAAGTATGAGTTCTCTGTGGCTAGAACACTGGTCCCAAACTAGTGAGGCAAGACTTACTCATGCACTCACCCACGCTGAGCCGGGCAGAGACCTGGCCAGGCTTGAATGCACGGTATGAGAAAGAAAGGATTTCTCCCTTCAGGGCAGGACCAACAAGGGAGCGGCTGCGTTCTGGGAGAAGGCCTGAAGGTAGCAGCAGGGCCATGAGGAGGAATAGCAGGCAAGCGAAGCCAGGCTCACTCTGCATGCCTGAACTGGAGTCATAGCAGGCTAACACAAATTCAGAGCGACTTTACTTGTTGTTTTGCAGAAATGCTCTGCATGTGAAAACAGACTTAGAAACATGCCCTTCTACTCACAGCAATATGCCCTGATGTGATCTGGAAGATGCTTTCCCTTCTGTGCTAAATTTTTAAGCCAATAAAACTAGCAAGCAGCAGTCTCTCAGTAACTGTAGGCAATGACCCTTCAGAGGCCATAAAAATATCCTGGGGGCCTACAAAGTATCAGGTGAAGGGCTGAGCTGATCCTGCAGGGGCTGAGCTGATTCTGCAGTTCAGCACCTCTGGAATAAGCAGGTTTCACTTGCCACACTCCCAGTCATGATGTTCTAACTCTTAACAGAGCTTTGGACCCTTCACTGAACCAAATGAACTCACTAACCTAAAGGAAACCAATTCTTTTTTCTCTTTGTGTGTTTAATTGGTCCATACAAGGATCAAAGAGCTCCAGGGACGGCTAAAGGAACACGTCCACTTCACCACAGCAAGCCTTAAGATTAGTTCTGCTGTCCCATTTAGCTTCACCTTTAGTCAGTAGTAACACAAGTCTCCTCAGGAAGGGAAGTTATTTTAAGGCCTTACAACCAAGCAAGGGTCTGTCACCGCAGGTGCGTGCAGAATCCAACTACTCCAGGGCATGGAAATGAGACAATGCTCAGTACCAACAGGGGGATCTACCTGGCTGGTTTCTCTGTCATGCTCCAGCCCCTGCCCCCTCATCCCTGCATCCCATCTGGGCACTCATTTGATTCTGTGGGAAGACAGAAGTCAGCCACTAAGCTGGCAAAAATTAAACTCAACCAAAAAAACCTCCAAGTATTTTCCTACTTAATCAGGCTGAAATGGTTTGGTGCATGGTGAGCTAAACATCACAAGTAGCGTCGGTGAGTTGAAGGGCAGAAGCATGTGGCAGCTGCTCAGCAGCCACTAACTAAATGAAGAAGAACCAAAGGTCAGAGTTGGTTTTCACAAGATGGAGTGAACTCTGGCACAGGGAGAAGGTCGTGCTTCCCTTTCCCAATCCCCACCTGTGCATTCCCACTATTTACTTTACAAAAACTCTGGTCCTCACTAGAACAACTACAAGACAACTCAACTCACTAAACAGGCTGAAAACTACCCTTCAGAAAACTACCACTGCAACAAGCAGGGGCCTTCCATACTGTTCTCATCAATGAAAACAGGTTATAGTCAGGTCCAACATTCAAAGCTGGCTAAAGTAAGGAGCAGGGCCTTGCAACCAGGTCCAGAGAGAGGGAACAAGAGCTTCCCTTTCCCAGAGCAGTCAGCTGCTACCTTAGCTCACCTGCCCAAGGAACAGTTCCCTTGTCACCTAGCTCTCATGCCAGCTCTGCCGCTGATTTACCATGTACCTCTTGCAAAACCTTGGACTATTTTATTACTCTATCCATTTATAGAAAGGATAATATTGATTTTCCCCACCTGGACTAGTTAGTAATTGTTTATATACAGTTTGATTCAAAGCTACATAAACTTTAGACTATATAATGATGCTAGGTTGATAATACCTCCTCAAACACATTCTTCCTGAAATCCAGATCCTCTTGCAAGCTCTGGCACCGATTTTCCAGGTCCACACGCATTAGTGTCTCCTTCTCCAACTGCTTTTTAGCCACAGCATGACCATCTTCAGCCTAGTAAAGAATTTTAAAGTTAATTATTTAATTGTTAATTGACTGGATCCCTATTTTCCATCCTTAATCCCTCTATGGTCTTTATTTAACATCTCTGGTCTAATTATTCACAACAACAAATCTAATGTCAAGCCACCGATTTAAAAAAAAAAAAAAAAAAAAAAAAAAAAAAAAAAAAAAAAAAAAAAAAAAAAAAGAAAAAGACTGTGTATGTGTGCTTATGAATATTTAAAGCAAGCTTTCATGTTTGTATAACAGTTATTTTAAATGTAGGATTATTTCAATACAGTACGATAATGGATTTGAGGATTATTAATTCCTCAAGTACAATACATTGCATGTCTTTCTTTTCCTTGCTAGTGTAGCCCCACTAGGTACTCCAGCATAAGTTTAAAATTATGTAGGATCTTGCAAAGGACAACATTTAGTAACCTGATACCTCATGAATACAGAAACGCCAGGAATTTTAAAATAAAAGCTTTTAACTAGCAAAATTTTTAAAACACTATGTTGCTTTGGTGGTTTTACAGAGATTTCTTACAATTTAGTTTTATATCCAAGATGGGGCAGCAAAGGTTCAGCAGTAAGCAAGCCCATCAACAGCGTTCAAACTATAAACTAACTGCAAAGAAAAGTAAGAAATTTTACAATAGCCTCTCCTGTGCTAAAGCAAGGAAGCATTCACTGCCATACCTTAGCAAGTTGGGCACGCAAATCAGCAACCTCTGCTTCCAGGCTGCGTTTCTCGTTCAGGACAGTATTGAGTTCTGCTTCACTTCTATGGAACAGCACTTCAAGATCCTTAATGCGACCCTGAGCCACGGACAAGTCTGCCTCTTTCTTCTTGTAGCTGAAAAAACAACAGTTAATTGTATTGATAACACGGGGGCACACACATCTTGAGCGTGTCTTGGTTACACAGATATTTTGTTCACTAGTCTTAAAATGTGCATAGTAACCGCTAGGTGGCTCCTAGAGTAACCTGCAAACGCAGCCAGTAAAAGTAATCATTAACACCTCTTAAAACTCGCACTTGTATGATGTGTTGTAAACGCACTGCCTAATAAAGAAGGGTGTATCATGTGCAGGCAAGGGCAAAAATGAAGCAGCAACTCTTGACAGCTAAGAGGTAACAATAAAGCTGCTTTACACACAAGGTGTGAAGAGTACTTTTTCACCTCGGCTGATCAGCACGTTTAATTGCCGACATCTACCACTTTGGACTACAGCCCCCGAGAAGCAGAGCATGTCCATCTCCCATAAAGGCCCACGAGCGTCCCCAGTGTTTTGTACTTGACGTGGCCAAGCCCCTTCCCTAGGATGTATTCCCATACAAGGTAGTAATCCACCACAGAAATGTCCACCTTCCGGGAACAAACCGTTATTTCTTCAGCAGTATTCCTTATGAGCAAAGCAATTCGGGTCACTTTAAATACGATTATCTGAGCTGTTACATCCAACTCACAGAAATCATCAAGGCCATCTTCCTCCTGCCCACCAAGTATTTGTCTACCTTCTCCCCTAACCAACTAACTTTCTGCAGCTTCTCTAGGTGTGTGTTATGTAATTAAACTGGTTTGTTATGTGAAGTAATCCTTCCCCGCTGCAGTTTAAGCTTGCTATTATAGTCTCACACCACTAAGAATGCAGGGAATGGCTTTTTGTTTTGTTATTTTCTTTTAAACCATCTTAGAATTCATTTTTTTGCTTCCCTTTCCTCAAACTTCTACAGATCTGCAATCTCCAGCCTGCAGTCAGTGAGCTGCTTTTAAGGGCCCACAGAAATAACATTGAAGAGAAGTCTTACACCTATAGGCTTTTAAAAGCTCCATATTTGGTCTTGCAAACTCCAAACATGAAAAAAGTATTGTATTTGTAAAGGGAAAAAAAAAAGCTGAAAACCATTGCTCTAGATTATACAAACCTTGCTCCCCAGCCCAAATCCTTAGTCTTGGTTCCCAAACTTCTGATCACTTGTACTGTCCTCCTGAATTTCTAATTTGCCCATAACTCTTAACCCAAGAATTATTTTAGAAAAATCCCACTTTATGTGGTATTGGTGTGCTCTACAGATGTTATTTCTTTAAATGCTTCAGCATGATGTGCATCTTTTTTCTAACTACAGAATAAATCAACACACTTATCTTGTGAAGTGCTCTAGCTACGAGGCTCATGTGCTCTCTTTGCACTCCTTGGTGCAGAGCTCTGAATTTGTTTTCATTTAACTGGAACCAATTTTTCTTATGGCCCAATTTGTCAGAGTCCTGCTCTGCAACATATGTGCGGTGTCTTCAAGTTCAGCAGCTCATAGAAGACATATAGACAAAACATGACTTCCACTTAAGACAGTTACTTAGCAGCAGCCAGAAAGCCTTCAAAATAAGGAGTCTGCAGACATGTGCCCCTGCATCACACATGTCACACAGTAAAACAAGCTGCTATGTATGTGTCACAGACAATCGGCTCTGGAAACCTCACCTGTGCAGTACCTAAAGGGCAAATGCCACCTCACCCCGAGCATGAACAGCCGTGTATGCTTACACAGCCCAGAGCTTCCTCCCACCCGAAGAAGCCCGGCAGCATGTCAGTATTCCCAGGGAGACGGGAATGAACAGCAGCATTCAACATTGCACCAGAAAGAACACCTGACAGTGGTAAGTATCTTCTGCTCCTTCCTGAACACTGACACTGGAAGACGCTCCAAGCTGCTTTCATATGTATTTTTATTTGCATTTATAATTTCAGCCTCATTTATTGTCTTCATGCAAAAGATCAACAGAAGGCTTAGCAAAGGTGCAATCTGCTTTTGGAGGAGCCTCTGAGATGCCTAGAAGTTACAAACAGCAGTCTGGGCATCTGTCGAAGGACAGCAGGTAGGTTAGGGTAACCCTCCGGAGCTTTTTTCCAGAAAGCAGACAAGTTTGCTCAAGGGAAATATTTGAGCAATGACATGCGGTAGCAGGCAGAGAAAGTTGCAGCAAGAGTCACACAATTCAGAGCTGGACCTTGCAGCTCAAGCAGGAGTACTGCTAAAAGGAGCAGATGGACGAGACCTACATACATCTACTTCCAGGTTTTGCTTGACCTGGAGACTTGTGACACCAATAAAGATCAAAGAATTGTCTAGGTTGGAAAAGACCTTAAAGATCATCCAGCCCAACCATGACCCTCCCCCTGACCCTTCCCAACTCCCCCAGACCCCTCAGCGCTGGCTCAGCCCGACTCTTCAACCCCTCCAGGGATCCCGGGGACTCCCCCCTGCCCTGGGCAGCCCATTCCAACGCCCAACAGCCCCTTCTGCACAGAAATCCTTCCTCAGAGCCAGCCTGACCCTGCCCTGGGCAGCTTGAGGCCATTCCCTCGGGGCCTGGCGCTGGGGCCTTGGCTCCAGAGACTCATCCCCCCTCTCTGCCCCCTCCTGGCAGGGAGTTGCCGAGGGCCAGGAGGTCTCCCCTCAGCCTCCTCTTCTCCAGACTGAACCCCCCCAGTTCCCCCAGCCGCTCCCCAGCAGACCTGTGCTCCAGACCCTGCCCCAGCTCCGTTGCCCTTCTCTGGCCATGCTCGAGTCATTTAATGGCCTTTTTGGGGTGAGGGGCCCAAACCTGAACCCACTCAGCGAGGGGCGGCCTCCCCAGTGCCGAGCCCAGGGCTCAGATCCCTTCCCTGTCCCTGCTGTTGCTGACATAAGTCAGGATACCATTGACCTTCCTGGCCACCTGGGCACACTGCTGGCTCCTGTTCAGCCGGTTGTCAATCAACAGCCCCAGGTCCCTCTCTGATTGTTCAAGATATGAATAAACACTTCATGAACATCAGGACAGGAGACTTTCCTTAACCAGGCCCTTCAAGTTACCTCTGCTATACTGAATGCATCCTGATCACTACACCAGGTCTGGTTCAGCAGTCTTGTGGGAGGGTGCTGTTCCACCAATGCAAAAATGTGCATCTCGCCAGTAAAGTCTTCCCATCTATACCTCCTCCACTCATCCCCTCCTTCCCTCAAGCAGCCAAGTTTTATTCAAGCAGCTAAAGACGTACATAAAGTGCTGGAAGATGTTACATAACATAATAGGAAAGAACCACACTTGCTTCAGAATTATATCAGAATGTCTATTTTTACAATAATATATTGATCCTAGATGTAAAATATGTCCCTACTCTTGATAGAAACATATTTAAACTGAAAGGTTAAGCACTTCCTTCTATCATATAAGCAGTGTTAGAACATCCTAAAGATATTTGACTTTATAAAAAGTGAAACTATCCAACTGCTTTATGAATCTAGTTAAGAAGTTGGCTCAACAGAAAAAAATTCTCAATTCATGAGTTGTGTTCAATGTACTAACTGTACATGTTAAAAAATACACAGAATCACAGGGTGGTTTGGGTTGGAAGGGACCTTAAAGATCATCTAATTCCCACCCCCCTGCTGCAGGCAAGGCCACCTTCCCCCAGCCCAGGTTGCCCAAAGCCCCGTCCAACCTGGCCTTGAACCCTGCCAGGGAGGGGGCAGCCAGAGCTTCTCTGGGCAGCCTGTGCCAGGGCCTCACCCCCCTCACAGGGGAGAATTTCTTCCTGATATCTAATCTAAATCTCCCCTCTTTCAGTTTAAAACCATTACCCTTCGTCCTATCCCTACACTCCCTGACCCAGAGTCCCTCCCCCCCTTCCTGCAGCCCCTTTCAGCCCTGGGGGGCCGCTCTAAGGTCTCCCCGGAGCCTTCTCTCCTCCAGCTGAACCCCCCAACTCTCCCAGCCTGTCCTCATGGGGGGGGCTCCAGCCCCTGAGCATCTTCATAGTCTCCTCTGGCCCCATTCGAGCAGGTCCGTGTCCTTCTAATGCTGTTGGTGCCCCAGAGCTAGACCCAGCCCTGCAGGGGGGATCTCAAGTGTTGAGCAGAAGGAGAGAATCCCCCCCCTCGCCCTGCTGCCCACCCTGCTCTGGGTGCAGCCCATCACACAGGTGGCTTTCTGGGCTGCAAGCAGACGTTGCTGGCTCACAGTCATCCCCTGATACCCCCAAGTCCTTCTCCTTGGGGCTGCTCTCCATCCCCTCCTCGCTCAGCCTGGGTTTGTGCTTGGGATTGCCCCGACTCATGGGCAGGACCTTGCACTTGGTCTCGTTGAACTCCATGAGGTTTGCACAGGCTCCCAGCCTGTCCAGGTCCCTCTGCAGCTGGCACATCCCTTCTCTCTGGAGTATCAACCATACTATGCATGTTTTGGTTGGTTTTTTTTCACATTAGAAAAAAGGTGCTTTGTCTCATGTTCATTTTCTTTTTGGGATGTTTCTTTTTTATTTTGTTGGCATCCTGCAACAAAACTAAAAGCTGTAAATAATACACACATACAATTCTATCTACTAGTTTTCACTGCAAAATAATTGTCTCAAGCAGTGTGAAGGCCCCTACCTTGAAGTGTTTTCTGTTTCTTAATTTACATTTGGAACCTGGTCATTGATTGTAACTTGACTGCTGATCAAAAAACATGGTAAAGCCAATGACAAATATGTGTATTCTAACACTAAAAAAAGCCCAAACCCCCACAAAGTTGGAAAATTATTTTCCCAGAAGGCCTCCCTCACAGGAAACACTTTTAAGTTTAGTTAAAATAGGATTTGGATGCTTCAACTTAATCCCTGGAATATCTGCAACATTCACAGGGTACTGGCACACAAGCCACAAAAAAGGACCCGTGGGAGGTCTGTACCATAGCACAGGGTGACTGACAGTGTCTACGGCAAGTGTGGGAATACAAGGGAAGACTGGCAAGGAGGACTGTAAACATGCTTAAGTGACTTGCAGCTGGAGCGTCAAAAACGCATATATCACACAGTTGTTTGTTAGCTTTGTGTGCTTTAACAGGTAGAACTTCTGCATTTAGATAACACAGGCCTGTGAGAGACTCAGAGGAACCTTATCGAACACCCTTGAGATTCCGGCTCTGCTGTGGGAAAAGATCAAAGCACAGTGGAAAACTGTGGTGGTGAAAATCACTGATGTATACAAAAGCAGCAGGTTCAAGATCTTTTCTTTCTTCTCCTCTTTCTGACTAGCAAGGACCAAGCTCCACAGTGCCTGCACCCCCACCTGTGTGCCTCTGCCTGGGTGCTGCTGTGGAGATCACCCAGGTCATGAGGTGACAAGAATAAACTTATTCCTTGCATTTCACCCGTGGATTTGTGGTTGTTCCTGCGCCCTGCCTGTGCCGGCTCACGTAGCAAGAGACTTTGATGTTCAGGCATTTGAATCCCACTTGCAATGTCAGGAAATCATGTATGCCATTATTAATTTGCAAACTGAATTGAAATGTGCAGATGAATCCATAACCTGGAACTAAAACTAGTTTCACTCTATGACAAAGCTCTCTCTAAAGAAATCAGAATTAAACATGACTTAAACTACACTTGAAGGGGGAGGGGGATAGCACCAGGCTTGCCCATGACAAGCTGTGGGATGACACACCAAGGTTAGAGGGACAGGGTGCCAGCAAGGGCCCTCAGCCTACTGCTCTGAGATGTGCTGGGTACACTGGAGCACGCTGGAAGTCTTATGGACATAAGCCCGGGGCTCCTGAGGTAATGGGAGCCAACAGGGTAACAACAGTGAAATACCTCAAAGGAATTAAGATGTGTTGCTCCAAGAAGGTGATATGGCCAACAGACCAGCTGAAATGCCTCTACACCAACTCATGCAGCACAGGCAACAAACAGGAGTGGGAAGCCACAATGCTGCTAGAAAGCTACGACCCAGTTGCCATTGCTAAAACTTGGTGGGACGAATGCCATGACTGGAGTGTGACCATTGATGGCTACAAGCTGTTGAGAAGGGGTGGGTGAGGAAGGAGGGGCAGAGGAGTTGCCCTCTCCCTCAAGAAATGCAGAGGTGGTGAAGAGCTGTCTCAAGCACAGCCACAGGCAGGTTGAAAGCTTATGGCTAAGAACTAGAGACCGAGGGAACAAAGGGAACCTTGTGGTTGGTGTTTACTACAATCACAGGCAGCCTGCTGACAAAGCTTTCTTACTTCAGCTACAGGAGGCATCGTGCTTGCAGGCTCCTGTCCTGCTGGGCGACTTCAACCGCTCCGACATCTGCTGGAAAAGCAGCAGAGAGCTGTGGGCAATCCAGGAGCCTCCCGGAGTGCATTGAGGATAACTTCTGAAGTCAGGTAATAGAGAGCCCTGCACATGGGTTAGGGCAACCCCTAGTAGAGGTTGAGGGATGAAGGGATTGAAAGCAGCTCTGCAGAGAAGGACTTGAGGATACCAGTGGATGAAAAGCTGGATGGGATTCAGCAATGTGCCCTCGCAGACCACAAAGCCAACTGTATCATGGGCTGCATAAAAAGAAGTATGGCCAGCAGGTCAAGGGAGGTGATCCTGCCCCTCTACTCTGCTTTGGCGAGACCCCACCTGGAGTACTGCATCCAGCTCTTAAGTCCTCAGCACAGGAAAGACATGGACCTATTGGAGTGGGTTCAGAGGAGGGCCACAAAATATCAGTCTTGGAACACCTCTCCTGGGAAGCCAGGCTGAGAGTCAGGGTTGTTCAGCCTGGAGAAGAGAAGGCTCTGGGAAGACCTTATTGCAGCCTTTGAATACTTACGGGGGCTTATAAGAAAGATGCGGACAGACCAGGTAGGGCCTGTAGAGACAGGACAAGAGGTAATGGATTTAAACTAAAAAGGGATAGATTTAGACTAGATATAAGGAAGAAATCTTTTACAATAAGGGTGCTGAAACACTGGCACAGGTTACCCAGAGCTCAGACCATTATATTTGTATGGGTTAAATTAGACAAAGGCATCAATAAAGAGAAGTAGTGGGCACATGCATAAGCATAAAAGAATTTTAAGATTCAGAGTCAATTTGACTTTTGTAAAGGTTTTGTAAAGGGAAGGTAAGGGGGGTAAGAACCCTGCACAGTAGGGCTCTGTGAGGGCCTTACCTTCGCCCAAAGAGGCCATGGCAGATCTGGTTACCACAAAACACTTCTAGATTCTGTAGCACCCATGCAACTCAGAGGGGTCCTGGGAGACATCTGAGTGATGTAAAAGTCTGTCTGGAACTTACCCTTCTTCACACATCAGCATCTCAGGAGCACTCAAAATGCAACTGTATTTAAGAAATTACTAGTAAATAAAATACAGAACAAGACAGTGAACAGTTATGGTACAACCACATCTTTAAGTTCCAATTCCGCAGCCTTCCTCCCAAAGAAGAAACACTAAAATGGGAAAAATGACAGAGAGGGTAAAATGTTGACAGCACTGAGCAGCTTCTTTAGAAACAGCAACTAAGACATTTCCACTTGAAAAAGGAAATCTTAGGAGGTATGAAGGAGAATGCAAAAATTAGTGGATAAACGAACAAATGGAGCTGGGCTGGCACACTCAAAAACATGTTTTTCTTTATACAAGATGTAGGTAAGTTCAGAATCCCCTTGCTAAGTCTAAGAACACTACAAACAGATGATCTCACAATACTGGCCACCCTGTGAAACAAAACCCCATGAAGGCTTGCTACACAGAATCCAGCTGGACCTCAGGAAGTCCATTAGCTGAAGGGAATTGCTGAAGACTGAAAGAGTATTGCAGAGAAGCCTTGTTACACATGCTCCATTCTTATACTCTTCTCTAGAGGTCTAGGAGTGGCTTCCAGCAGAGACAGATTACCAGGCTAGGTAGACCTTTGGTCAAATCTAATACAAATTGCCCAGGAAAATACACTGGGATGCTTTGTGCTGACCTACTAGGCAACATGATGTCCAGTTATCCCAAGGATTTAAAAAAAAAAAAAAAACAAACCAGAAAATGTTAGAATATCAGTAATATAAGTAAAAAAAAAACCAAAACACACCAACAAACTAAATTGACCAAAATACATGCCAGGGCATCCAAACCCCAAGAGCTGAATTTGAACTCACAAAGAATACTGGGGTAGTATCACTTGTCAGTACCTGAACAAGATGCAGAAAGACATAAACGTAAGTGCTTGCTCTGTATTCCAGTACACTGACAGACAAAACATGTTCTGTCCCAGATCACAGGCCCTGTCCCAGATCCCTTTGTACCAACCAAGGGTCTTGCTGCCAGACACACCGCTGCTTCCCAGTTCCACTGGAGCTGTGCAAGCAGACAGCCTCAGAACAAACTAAGAGCAGGGTAAGGCTCAGGCTCCTATGGACACAAACTACATCTGATGTCACCACACCCTGTGGCCTCCCTGGAGCATCCTCAGTGCCTTCAGGGCTTTCCATGTTCACAAACCCAGGCTTTCGGAGAAAAAAGAAAGAGAAGTCAGCTCTTGAAGCAGTAGGTTGGCTATAATTTGGATCCTATAGCTAGAAAAGCCCTGCAAGCCTGTGACTCTGCAATTAAAATTCAATTCATTCTAATGTTGAAGAAACATTTCCCAGATATCCTTTCAAGCTAATGTTTTCTCCACTCTGCCTACTCCAATTATCCTTCTTCTTCTGCCTCTCATATAGGAGACCAGAGGAGAAATGTCCCAAGACAGTCTATTATCTCCTGTCCCAGCAACCTAACCTAGTCCAAGAGATGAAGTGGCAATTCCCAGGATCCCTCCTGGCAGAATGTGCTGGCATCCTTAAGCCTCTCCTCTGTCATGAGCTCGAGAGACTGAGGTAATCGTAGTGAACATAAAATTACTCATTAACCTACTCTTCCACTATACACAGCTCTCAAAGCACTGAAGCAAGCTTGGCCTGTGAGAAGCACCATCTGATTGTCAGCATGGGCAGGGAGGACACTGTGCAAACAGACGTTTAAAAGCTGCACTTGCAAGAATCATGTTTAAAATCTGGCCGTGTCACAGATGTAACTTTCCACATGACCCAAGCTAGGCGCCCCGAGAACACTCCAAGTACAGGTGTCTCAAGGGACTGGAAGCAATCTGGTAGAAGAAACTTTCAAGTCAGGAAGAATTCAATTCTACTCCTGTGAACTGTAAGAACAAGAGAGAAAACCAGGCTTATTTTCCTCATATTTAGTCTATCTCAGAAAACAGAAAAAAATATTTGAAATTAGTCTGGTAGAATTAACCAGCCATTGAAGTGACTGGTAAGGGGTAACTCCATTGTCCAAATAAAGAACAAGGGAGGTGACCCAAGGGAAAAATACTAGCTCCATCACTTTAAGTACACAACATTCTACAACAAGGTATTTGTAAAATCTCTTAGTGCTATCGAAAGCCTAAAGAAACGGAATCAATTGGCACTGATTCTTATTAGCTGGCAAGTGAAGATACTTCTGACTAGGATACCTTAATCAAAATACAGAAATAATCATCTTGCAGAACAGGAGACGTGAACCAAACACCCAGTTACCGCTGCTGCTCTCTTTTGGAGCTTGCTTTAAAAGTCAAGCAAGTGAAGTATTTGCTATCACTGAGACAAAAGAGACAACCTTGATGGCCATGTAACACTGACTGCCACACAAAATATATCTGAAATAAATGCCAGGACTGCTGGCTTTTAAGAGGATGATCAGTCCCAACAGGAACATGACAGTAGGGCTGGGTGCTAATCATCTCCCTTAACTTTAGGGGTTTATGTCTGATCTAGTTACCATAGTGGGGTTTTTACGGTTAACAAAGGCCTAGGTAACAGTCTGTAAATTTTAGCACACAGATCATCTAACCACACGCAGGTGTATCTTCTGGTATGAACTGTACACCAAGTTCAATGGGCTTTACTGTGACTTACTCAACTAGAGATGCTTACACTACAGCTATTTCATACTTGGACAGTTATTTTAGGGCAAAGTCCACAAAACTGATAATGTTTAAAAATTCGTTTCCTTGGATGGGTCAATTTTAATCTAGCTCAGTTTCTCAGACCACTTTACCAAGCAGCTGCATATGTGCATGCTCACATAAGGAAAGGTACAGTAGGACAGAAGCAGACAAAACGGATCATTTCAGCCTCTAGATGTCCGAATACCTATGTAGATTATCTGCTCTGACTAGATGTACCAACAAGCTGAGGATTTCCCTCTGACAAGCCTGCACCTTCTGACTGATCCGCAATGCTTCCAAAAGACATTAAGAAGGATCAATAACATCATTCCCACTGCAAATATTGACCATTCTAATTTAAAAAAAAAATAAATTAAAAGGAGTACTTTCCTTACCTTTTATTGAATTCCTCAAGTTCTGCTCTCAGTTTTCCAATTTCAATCTGTAATCTAGCCCTCTCCTTGGCAGTTTCATCCAGAACTCTTCGAGCATCAGCCAGTTCAGACTCATAGAGATTCTTGATTCCACTCACCTAAGGGGAAGAAAGTATTCAGATATGAGAACATCCCAAAGACTACCAAAGAACTGAAACAAAGCATGATTTCTGTTGTTTAAGAACAATCTATATCAAACACTTTAATACACACCTGCAATTAGATGCGATCTAGAGCCAAAGACAAGATTTAATTTTTATTCCTAGTGGGACATAATGCATACTGTGTTTGAAGTATGTGAGTCTACCAAAGACAAGCTTAAGATCAGTACACACTACAACCAGATCTTAAATTATTTGCTTTTATTTCCAATACTGCTGCTTTGGGAGATTTTTTTAAAACACTTAAAAACTTACTTTGTGGCATACAAGTATGAGGCACAATTTGACACTTCTGCTCTCGCACTATAAAGCTAAAAAGAATCTGAAAGTAGATGAACTACAGAAATGTGAACTATTCAGAGATGAGCTTCCACTCCTGTCCCTAACCTCAGAGGATAAGGATCTATAGACATCTCCCTGTCCCAACTCAAAATATTACATAATCAGCTATTCAGACCGCAGCAAGGCACCTCAAAGTCTTCCACACCTTTATTCTTTTTAGAATGCAAGATTTGAAAGGCATATCAGACAGATAAAGCGTCAAGGCCATATAAGATTACTGCTATTGCTTCTATGAAAGGATACCAGAACTTTTACTAATGTGAATTCAGAAACAGCAATCAGGGAGTGAGAAAAGCCAAAAGCAAAATGTACCAACTTTAGGAAGAAAAATTTCATAACAAAACATAAAATATAGAAACAAGAAAGCAAACTGTGCTATTCCTAGGAGCGCCTATTTCAACATCAGAGTGACACCAATGACAGACTCAACCATCTGGTCTTCAAAAAGACTGATTAAAAGCAGTCAGGATATAATTAAGTTCCTGATAGACTATATTCTCATAAAAGTTCTGAAATTAACTAAAATATGACAGTATGAGGGCTGAGAAGCCTTAGTTTACAGGCATACCACATACCAGAAACAACTTGGCTGTCTATCCATGCAATCTTCTTTAAAGAATTAATTCTTTCAAGCTTTATACAACTTAAAGGGCTTTTTTTGGGTTTTTTTTTCTCCATAGCTGATAACCAGAGGCTGTCTGTAGCACAAGCCAACACAACTCTTTATTATCACTTACAAAATTTAGGAAGTTCTACAAAGAAGTATGCCGTGACTATGCTAAACTCTTTCATACAGCACTCCACAATGCCAAGAAAATAAAACCCTGGAGATGCTAATGCTGTACAACCTTTCATTATTAGGTTAATGGTTAGACTAGATGATCTTCAAGGTCTTTTCCAACCTAGATGATTCTGTGATTCTGGAGGATCCTTGAGTGAAAAATACAGTATTTGCAAACTGCAATGCAAAATACAATTGCCCAAAGGCAGGCACTGATTCCGCCACCATCAGGTACTGCATCTACAACACTTTAGCGTAAGCCCTTCTTTAGGCCATCTACCTATCAACTCTTAAATTTGCTAAAATCCTTGCCCTAGGACATCCTACCAGGAACTTGGGGCTCTATTGCTGTCGGTTCAGAGACACACACGAAATCACAGTGCAGGACACAAGGACAAAGCCCTTCCCAGGACTCCAGGGCATAAACTGGAATTGCATGCCAAGGCACAAAGGAAGAAAGCCTTTTTCCCTTAAGTTTTTGTAAATATCGACACAAAAAGATGTTGCTGGTGTGATACTTACAACAGTCAGTAAATAATTTATGCTTTTGAAGCATTACAGACAACACGGAACTTAACACCACTAAAACAACAATATTCTAAACAGAAAATACTTAATGCAACTCCTGCCTAGAGACAATACAGCCAGATAGAGCTAACAATAGCATGATGAAAGGTGTTTCAGAACCTGTTGGTGAAGAGAACCAGAGACTGCTGTTTAATTAAAAGGACTGATTCATTCACAGCAGAACCAGTTGTGGTAGCTGAGTATGTATTTTTCTCCTGCAGCATGTTAGCCTCCTCTCTGCTCTTACTCCAGTAACAATCATCAGAAGGAAACACACAGGTCCAGTTCACAGTCCAAAGTGTTAGTCAAAAAGCTACTTTCAACAGGATTTTAAGCTAATGCACTGAGCAGACAAATAAACGAGACATAAGGACACATTGCAGCTTCCAGCACAGGGAGGCAGCAGACAGCTGGGAGCAGTAACACTTTCAATCACCGCAAAAAAACCCCAGCCCAAACAAAACCCCCTTGCCAGACCTCGAACAACAGGATACAAAGAGAATATGGACTCACAATAAGACTGATAAGAGTTTTAGACGATCAAACTGAATTGAAGGACAGTTCAAGATGGTCTTTCTAGATCATAAAAAAAATAACCCTGATTATTTTCAGCACTGGTCAAGCAGAGAACCAAAGGCAAAGGAAAGTAAGTAGTGCCAGCTCAGCTGAACTAGCCTGGGATTATGTGCTTTGACAACGCTTCTAGCCCAAGACAGTTATTGATTAAAAGCACCCTTCTACCCCAGCACCGAGAGGAATTCTGGAAATTGTTTCTGTTCCCTGAAACTCTGATCTAGTGCAAGGAACTTAATATAGAAACTACTGACTCTCTGAAAATCTCCAGAGAAGCACGGTCCAAAAAGTGCCTCTGTTTAGTGTACACATAGGATTTTGCTTTGTTTAACTCTGCACCTTCTGCTCTTTATTAACCTTTATTAACACCTTTACATTTACTACTTAGTTTGGTCTCTAGTACAGCGACACTTCCAGCCATTCATAAAAGATGCTGTTAATCCACAGCAGGACCTCCTAGAATAAACCTCACATGCCCCTCCTGGACAAAAAAAAAAAAAACCAAAAACAAAACACCTGGGAAAAACACCCAGTAACCACAGCAACAAGAGAAGGAAGTTGAATATCTGACAACTGTGAAGCCCATATCTGGTTTCTTTGTCTCATCACACTTCTAAGCAGAGCGCCACTAGACAGTGTCTACCTGTCCTTAAACACACCCAAATACAAGACAGAACCTGTCTGATAACATCTTCCATTTTTTGTCATCTTCTGTAAGTAGAACCTATCAATTCAAATTCCTTCCTTCATTTGTTGTTTCTCATCACTTTGCTTGGGTTACCACAAGCCCACTGTCTCCTGCTCCCCACAACTGAGAAAGATTGCGTCCTTGAAGCCTATGCCAATTGTTTCACTGTAAGCCAGAAAGAGCAGCAGCTGTAGAAAACACCAAAAAGTATAGGGAACAAGTCAAAAATACAATGATTTTTCACTCACATATACTCCCATCTTCTAAAAATTAAAAAAACAAAAAAGCCAAATTTGCTTCCAGGCACCAAAAACCAGTAGTTACCAAATACTATGTCATCTACCTGGACCTGTGCAAAGCTTTTGACACTGTCCCACAAGACATCCTTGTGTCTAAATTGGAGACACACGGTCTGATGGATGGACCACTGGGTGGGCAAGAATTGGCTCAATGATTGCACTCAGAGAGTTGTGGTCAACATGAAAACCGACCATGAGCCATCAACGTGCCCTCACAGCCCAGAAAGCCAACTGTGTGCTGGGCTGCACCCAGAGCAGGGTGGGCAGCAGGGCAAGGGGGGGGGATTCTCCACCTCTGCCCCACTCTCGTCAGAACCCCCTGCAGGGCTGGGTCCAGCGCTGGGGCACCAACAGCATTAGAAGGACACGGACCTGCTCGAGCGGGGCCAGAGGAGAATACGAAGATGCTCAGGGGCTGGAGCCCCCCCCATGAGGACAGGCTGGGAGAGTTGGGGGGTTCAGCTGGAGGAGAGAAGGCTCCGGGGAGACCTTAAAGCGGCCCCCTGGGACTGAAAGGGGCTGCAGGAAAGCGGGGAGGGACTCTGTATCAAGGGGGTAGGGATAGGACAAGGGGTAATGGTTTTAAACTGAAAGAGGGGAGTTTGGATTAGATATCAGGAAGAAACTCTTCCTTGTGAGGGGGGTGAGGCCCTGGCACAGGCTGCCCAGAGAAGCTGTGGCTGTCCCCTCCCTGGCAGGTTTCAAGGCCAGGTTGGACAGGGCTTTGGACAACCTGGGCTGGGGGAAGGTGGCCCTGCCCGGGGCAGGGGGGTGGCACTGGATGGGCTTTAAGGTCCCTTCCAACCCAAACCATCCTGTGATTCTATAACTTAATTTGTCTAATCCTCTTGTAAATCTCTTCAGCCTTTGGTTTCCACAACAGAGTGCATCATACAAGCACAACTGGTGGATTAAGACCTACTGCTTGATAATTTCATTTCATGCCTTTAGTTTTTGTGTTGTGAGAAATGCTGAATATTTTCTTCCTGGACAATCTCTTTGTTTGGACACATGACTTAAGAGACCTCAGGTTTCTTCTCATCTCTTTTGCAGATTTGCTCCTGGTTAGAAATCATTCTGCTGCTCTGCTTATCTTTCCTTTCCTTACACACTTTTTCCAGGCTCTAGATGTTTTTAAATGGGGCAAGCAGAATTCAGAAACAACATTGATTTACACAGTGATTACTGACCAACAGCTACAAAGGAAAACAGGGATGTTAGGGGATATGAGAGGAAAAATAAATTGAGTAATTCTATAGGGTTTCAATTAGCCCGAACTGTAATCCAAGATGTGATACCTGAGCTGTTATTTTCATGCACTAGTAGCAAGTGCCATGGAGTGGCTAATTCAGGAAGCCACAAGAGAGAATGCAATTCTTCACCTGGTTCTCAGCACCACATAGGAGCAGATTCACCAAGATATGTCAAAAACTTCAGTTGACCTGGTTTCAGCCAAAAAAAAAAAAAAATCCACAACTGTTGCAATTGTTTCAGCATGGCAACTAGGGAACACAGAGGTTTTGTTAAAACAAGGAAAAAAGCAGTGAAAAATAAAATATTTCTAGAAAGAAAAGACCACATATACCAAATATTTTAAGATGACCAAAACAAGGAGTGTATGAGACATAGTAAAACTTTTTTTAAAAAGCTAAGGTCATGTAGAGACAAGAAAATAAAACTGATCATGACTTCTGTTAATCACAATACAACATGGCAAGCCAAAAATGAAGCTTGAAGAACTCATGAATGATGTAGAAAGCTCATCCATACAGGTCTCCCACCACCTGTGCTCCATTTCCTGACTGTTGGGATGGACCACTCTTGAGCTTGGAGGAGGTTATCCTTAAGTATCAACCCAGCTCCCACAGACCCCTTTTCCCTCTGGGGCTGTAACCCATGGGATTCTTCCAAGCAGAGCCTTAAAGACGCTAAAATCTACTGTCCTGATATCCAGGGTTGTGGTTCTGCTTTTGCTCTGCTCCATTCTCTAAAGATCCCAAACTCCACAGTCTCATGGTCACTGTCCTAACCTGACTAATTCTTCCATATTTATTAAGTATTAGGTCCAGCAAAGCATGAAGACTAGCACATGTGATGCTTTTTCCACTTGACTGAAGGAGGCCTCGTTTACCTTTTATTCTTGATCAGGTCAGCAGCAGACACATACTACAATGTCATCCATCTTGGTCTGCCCACTAATCCCAACCAACAAGCTCTCACCTAGCTCATAACCTGTCCCTAGGCAGAGCTCCAGGCATTCCCACTGCTCTCACACATAAAGGGCAAGTCCCCCTCCTCTCCTTCCTGAGAAGCCTATATCCATCCACCACAGCACTCCACTCACACGAGCCATCCCAGATCTCAGTGAGTTCTGGAACTGCCCACAGACTTCCCATTCCCCCGCCTGTCCCCCATGCGGCACACAGCAGTGTTGCAGGCACTGCAGAGTGGCACCCAAGCGTGAGGATTCCCCAGGAGGGGCAGGAGAGCTTTCCCCACAAGGCTGTCCTGTAGGCACTTCCTTCTTTACACGTCTACGCTTGGGGTGTTTCCATTTCATCCTTTTTCTGTTGCTTTCTCTTCTGTTCACGTAACCCCAGACCTTTTGCTTGCTTACCCCATCCACTTCCTCACCTGACTTTACTGGTGACGAATCTCTCCCTCCCCCATCATTCCCAGTTTAAAGTTCTTCTCAGCAGGTTGACCAGCTCTGTTGGCAAAGATATATTTGCCCTACTTAGTCAGGTGGATTCTGTCTCTTTGAAGCAGTTGTCAATCCTGAAAGACGGTTCCATGGTCACAGAAACCAAATTCCCATTGCCAAAAGCGGTTGTGCAATCCAGTATGGCTCTGCAGGATCTGCTCAGCCCTTCCTCCTTCCCACATCGCCCATGCCCCCATGCCATTAACAATCATCCAGAGCCATGTAGTCATGTCTGATCCTTTTAAGGTCACCCCACCAGTATCACTGGTGCCTACATGGAAGAGCAGAAGATAACAGTCATATGGCCAAGTAAGTCTCAGTAGCCTGTCTACAACATCCATAATGGAAGCTCCTGGAAAGCAGTAAATCTCTCCAGATGACAGGTTAGGCCAGCAAATGCATCCCTCTACTCTGAAAACGTAGCACCACGCCGCCCACCTGAAGATGATATAAGAAATAAAGCCAAGACCCTCAAAACAGAGTTCAGCAGGAACCAGAAAACAAACAGGCTGCAGCCTGATCCACTACATGGCAGTACGCACCAAGCCGAACTCCTCCTGCACAGAGGCCACGGTGGACACCCTACAAACTGCACTATGCACATGCTTCCACTTTTTTCCTCTTTTGCTGGCAAAAGAGCCTTCATGTTTGTAATTGGGCAACACGGGGGACAAGGAACCAGACATGTTTCCATAGCACAGTCTGAAAGGCAGGACTGCTGGATGCTCTTTAAAACCTTCCAACTTGTGTCCTGAGCACTCAAAACTCACTGTGCAGCAGTTCAAGGATAAAGAAATGAACACAGACCCTGCCACAGAAATCACTTGAGAAAAGCTGAAAGACATCACTCAGTGAAGACACAGGGAACGTGCCAAGAAGGCAACAAACCTCCGTGCTAGGCAAGAATCATGCCACATCCCACAAGTGAGTCTAGACAAATTTGGCGATGAAACATTAATCTCATTAGCACGCATTAAATGTGCAAAACAAACATATTCCCAGCAGGCGCGGCTCAATACGTTCTTATTCACCCAGTTATAGATTCACAAAGGACTGCCAGTCAGCTATGGCTCAGACTCACCAAGAACATCAGTCAGGTTCTCAAAAACAGTGAAGACTATGTTATGTATCCCCACCATCACCTCCCAGATGATGCCTACAGCGCCAGAAGACTGTTTAAGCTCACATCTTGGCAGCTACGACTCTCGAGTGACCCACCATCCACAGCTACATCTGAACATGTATTTTGAATGTGGCAACTAGGCAACACCAGTCCCACATATCCTGGTCACAACAGTAGATCTGGTACGACAAATGATGCACACAAAGGGCACAGTAGCTGCAGTACTGGCAGGTAAGTGGAGATCAGGTGAGACCACAGTGAAAGTTCTGATGGCTCTGACATACAAGATTGCAGCCACCTGCAACCACAGCCACAGATCGGGGAAGATACAGGTGAAGAGGGAACCCCCTGCAAGTGTTGCTTTTGCCACAAGGGCAATTGCTGTCAGTGGCTGAGGCTCCCAGGGATCTTCTCTTTTTTTCCTCCCTACTTCTCCTTTCTGTGGGTGAGAAGAGTAGGATGTCCTCAGAACAGTGCAGTAACCCCTCCCATGCCCATCAAAACATCTTTTCTGCAAGGCTGCAATCCTAAGTACTGCAGGGGAGGGCAGGGAGTTAGCAGAAAGGGAACTGAGGAGAGCTCTGAGCCTTTCCCTCTTATCCCTCCCAGTATTTCCCCTCCCAGCCTCACAAGTCACGTTATTGTAACAGTGACCTCAACAGTGAGAACATATACTAGGGAGGTAGAAAAACAAGGGGATGAGCTAAATTTCTGTCACAGGCAGGGATTCAGGCAAAAGAGGGAACAGACAAAGAATGAGGATAATTATACGTTCCCCCAACTACAAAGGCAAATTATTTTTATATTTGTCTGAGGGCTCACTGTATACATTTTTATTTCTCTAAGGGGCTACTGCATACAAGTAGAGGTGGAACAGCATTGGACAGGGTTAGGAAAAGCAGGAAAAATAGTAGAGGACTAAAGATGAATCTCAACTTCCTCAAAGTTCCTCTTTCTCTACCGTTAAGGGGTGGCAGCCCTGTATTCCTCAAAAAGAACAACAGGAGTTACTTTGTTCCAAGGCCATGATGCAGCCATGGTCTGCAAAAATAAGGAGATTGCCTAACGGAGGAGGATAGAGCGGCTGATTTCTTCTATCTTCTGCAGATTGGTGATTAGAACAACAATGAAAAAGAACATCCTGATCTGCTGATGACTGAAGAGTCTCTAGCACAACAGTGATTACAGTCCTTGCCTGAACAGCGTCAGCAGAACTTCTCTCATCTAGAAGATATTCCCCTAAACCAGAGCTTTGCGAACAAGATCAGAAAGGTGCCAACCCTTTGTTCCCATGCATGCAGGGGTGGGGGGGAGATGATGTCAGTAATGGTCTCACCCAGCCCCTTTCTCAGACATGGTCACTGTGGGATACTGGAATGACAAGCAATGGATAAACACCTCTCTCATGATAGCTCTTGTCTACTGCTTGTCAAAGCAATCCTCAACCTCCCGTTTGCCTTTGATTATGGATACATCACCTGCTCTCGAGGCAAGTCTCAGGCATTAACGTAAGGCCCACTGGTGAGCAGCCACTCCTGTTGCCATCCCACAACACGCATCATTCCATCTACCAGATGATGTTCCCTGCCACTACCAGAGATAAGCCAAAATTATGAAAATATTTAGACAGCTAAAAAAACACAAACCACTGAGTAAAATTTACATACAGTTGAGGACAACCAAGGGGAATTTGCATCTTGAACACCCTGGGAAAAGAATATATTTTAAGCATGTATTGCTAAAGATAAAGACAATGATGTAGCCAGAACAGTATATCACCAGACTATGTTTAACTGTGCTTCTAGACAGAAGTTAGTTGGGTTTGGGGGTTTTTTTGTGGGGTTTGGAGGGTTCATTTTTTAATAATATCTTATTTCATGCTAAGCCTAATCATTTTATGAACACATATTCTAACAGCGTAACAAGAAAACTGAATTGTCAGCAGAAAATCTGGTTTACTAGATTGATCCTGAAAGGACAGGATTCTCCAATTCCAGTAAATCCAATATCTGACAGTCATTGTAAGTTTTACTGCTCCCACAGTCCTAAACCACTGTCCACTATCCTACATCAAAACAGTAAGACTGCAAAGTCTGCTTTTCTGGACACATGCAAAGAATAAATAAGATGTCCTAAAGGGATGAGGGAAACATTTAACAAATGTGGTCCAGAGACTAGCTGAAGCATCTTACATTGTCTCTGACCTATCAAAGAGCAGCTTGAGGAATCCTGACAAAGTTTGTTAGAATACATCCAGGAATTAGGACTTTTTTTGAAGTTTGGAAGAAAGGTGAACCAAGAAAGCTCATGGGCAAACAAAGCAAGGTATTTATACCCAAATCCTCAAGTTTATTTTCTGATTACTGCAGAGTATTTTTCCAGAATTGGTAACACAGAATTGCTACTAGGAGAGGGTTTATGTTCATATTAAAAATGAGATTATATCTATGTTGTCTGCTTGTCCTGTTCTTACTCATTACATGTGTGCTGTCACTAGAATTACACTCTGCCTCCTACGTTTAAAATGCATGCTCCTTCTAGCCTCCAGCAATCTATAACTTACAAGCTCCCTGAACCAGACATGGTTATTTTGTTTATTGCATGATTTCACATAGGACAAGTGATGTGGCCAGCTTTATGTCTAGAAATATCTAGTTATTTTGAAAACATGGAAGTTATAATATATCATTAAGTGGTACAAAGGGACTTTAAAGGTACTTCAATCCTGAATGTATGCTGACTGCAGGTAGGCCAACGACTCCCCAAAACAAGACACTCTCATATCTGGTTTGCTCACACTAAATCAAGCCCTTCTCCCACTAGCTCTATCATCAAACCAGACCCTTAAATGGGGAAAAAAAAAAAAAAAAAAAAAAAGCCTACACAGTGGCATAGCAATCCACTGAATCACACAAGTCACAGTAAAGGCTTTCCACAGAAGTTTAACTTCATCTCAGAGGTGGGACACCATACCTTGCAGAGTGACTCCAATCAATGGAGCAGGGGGGGTTTGGGCTGGTACAGGATGGGTGGGACTGGCCCCAGCTGTGTCACTGACTACATCCTTCCTCCATATGGGAAGGAGAGTCCTGGGGGAAAGCAGATACGACAGAAGAGGGAAAAGCAAAACGTGTCTTAGGAAAAGGGGATTAGCCAGTTTTCCCTCCAAGATCACAGGAAGCAGATCAGAACAGTTCACACTACAAGGATTCAATTTCTAGCATTTCTGGGGACAAAGAAAGATCTCCTCCGGTGAGAAGCAAAGTTTGGCTAAACCCTTCCAAATTTTTCATCTTATCACATCAGCCGTCAGGACAGGGACCGTAAAGAAAAAGTAGCATGCAGGTTGCTAAAATTCAGAGGACGCATGTGCTCAGCATGGGCTCCAGTACAGCGAGAGGCTCAGTCTGCGCGGGGAACGGACCACAGACTCCAGCAGAGAACCAGCCCGCGGCGGCCGAGACCCGCAGGCGGGCTCAGGGGACCCCGAGAACGGCCCTTCTGCGCCCCAAGCCCGACCTG
>NW_020799140.1:565726-569004 GCF_003259725.1 Athene cunicularia | reverse complement strand
GCCAAACCCCCCGGAGCCGGCGGCCGCCGTCCCGCCGCGTGTGATGTGAAGTGATGCCATGCTGCTCATCATCGCAGCTGGAGCAAAACCTCTGCAGCGTTCCACTTACAGGATATATGCTCCCACGAGTTACTAAAACTTTGTTATATAACCCTGGTTTGAGCTGGTCATGAATGTGCTGTGCTTTAGCGCTGGAGTGTTACAGGCCAGGGACCTGCCGTTTGCTTAAATTGGGGTGGAGAGTCTCAGGAAAAGCGCTCATCAGCTCTTTGCAAGGGTGGAATTTTAGGAGTGTTGTTTTGTAGATTTCTAGAAATTTCTTCCAAAGTTTGACGGAGAGGTTGCAATGCCTTCCAGTCTCCAATCAGGCTGGTCAAGAAGGAAACTATCCAAAAATCCTTTTGCAGTTTCAGGGAATGCAGCCAAATTTTGTACAAACTATATAATCCACCATGAAGTTGCCCTTTCCTAAAGATCTTGAGTATTATTTTTCCCAAAAAAATATTTTTACTGAACATACCCCAATTTCTGCCACTTTTTGCACATTAAGTGGTATAAAGTGGATTACCATTCCCATGAGCTAATTCCACATGTCCCAAAACTTTGGAGGCTGAAAAGTCTTTACTGCTGTTGTGCCTTCTGGCTGCTCTGAGAAAAGGGAGATTTTCTGTCTGAGAAGCAGAAAAAATGATTCAAAGTCTGTCATCCGCACACATGGACAGCAAAGAAAAAAAAAGCAACATGACCATAACGCAAAGAAGTGCTGCGCACGAGAGGGAGGACGGATCTAGATAGAGAAATGGGAAACAGAGCAAGAAAATATTGCACGTGGCATATGAAAAGAAACTTAGGGAGCCGGGCTGAACAAACAGGAGTGAATGGGTTTATCCTCAAAATAGAACCTTGATGATCCTCATGTTAGAGGCACTGGTATCCTCATATTGAGCACACCTCAAACTGGAAAACCTCAGAATAAATCCAGGAATTCTGGAAGCTCAGTACCCTTGCTGGCAAACTGCTCTAAGTCCATCTTGCAATCGCTGTGTATCTTTAGCAGCTGGCCCATGTAGACAGTGTGTTTTCACCTGAATGCATTTGTTTGAAAATATGGTTCTGATATGAAGAGAGGGGTCCTGGCTTCCTCTGTAGACAACAGAGAGCACATCCCACGTGGCTTGGGCATCTTCTCTCTAGGACAGCGCTGACTGCTCCTTCACCTCTATCTCTGCAGAGAGCTGAAGGTGGGATTTCTACACGGAGTCTGTGAAGCAGCGGGTTACCTGGAGGGAGTTTATGAATGATAACATGAAAAGTACACATCACTACACATGCCCCTTCTGTAGGCATTCACACAACCTCCCTATTTGAAAGTCTCTATTATCACATTTTTATCAGTGAGATCTGATAATATGATATACAAGCCAGTGTGGAACTCAGCTTTCTGACTGTATTCAAGTGGGTTTTGACTTAAATTCATCTGGAAAAAAGAAAGCACAAAGAAGAGACTACAAATCCCAGACTGCTGTGTCCTCTTCGCTCAGCAGGGAGGTCAAACGCTGCCCCATCTGCCTGCTCCGGGCACAAAACTACACGAAGGACAGCCCAGCATCCCTGGAGCCGCCTCCTTCCTCATTGTTTTCATCCGCGTCTCTGGATTTGAAGTATAGTGCGTTTTTTGAATTTTGGCGCCTGTCTGCAAACTGTAAACCAACGCTCCTGAATCAGTTCCAGCCCCCAGCCCCGTGCCTCTGCCCGAGCTGCCTCTGTGCAATCTGTGTAATTTCAAACAGCGCTGCCTTCCCCCGAGGATAGGAAAAAAAAAAAAAAAGAAAGCGTGAGCATCAAGCCATGCACTTAGAACGAACTTTTTCTCTCTCAGCATGCAGTTTTCAACACCAGCAAATTTGTGAAAGACCAGTTACAAACTTTTGTTACGTGAAGCCGGAAAAAAAATATTTTAGGAATGCTGAAAGCCTCTGTACAAGCATTTTGGGGTTTAGCTAATTTCTTCTCGTGATTTGACATGATACTATGCCACATCTGTCATATTTTGGAAATTCTTTTAAACCTTTTGCTTAATTTCGACTGATACTGTAATTCAGACGTAAATCCCCTTTGTTCATGAAGTTTAGCGCAAACTCCCTCATTATTTTGTCTGTTAGATTCTATAGATAATGGCTTAGAAACTGAATATTTCAAGGAGTTTGTGGTTTGGGTTTTTTTTGTCTTCTAATGTTACCAGTCAGTGCTGATATCAACTGTGTTGAAGTTTTGGGGTTTTTTTTTTTTACTTCCTGAAATACACCTCAATAATTATAATACCTAATATTTTCATCATTTTTTTAGAAGGCCCCTTTCCTTAGCACTAATCAGAACACTTGTACGCTTTCATTCTTGGCACTGGTCCTGCCTCCTTGTTAACTGAAGATACACGTTTACTTTTCCTATCTCTGCTAAAAAGGACAGTTTGGGGGTGGGATGGGGAGGAGGGGAAGTGCAAAGGCTGAGAGCCCACTAGACAACTGTGTTTTACAGGGAGTACATGCTTCAGCTGTGGAATTTTACAGTACATTTTACAGGGAATGCATGCTTCAGCTGTGGAATTAGCATCTTAGTGGAATTAGTTCAAATTAGTGGAATTAGCATCTTAGTGGAATTAGTTCATCTCTGTGGAATTAGTTCAAATACGGGTCCTCTTGGATCATTCTGATGATACAGGTTAGTATGGAACCAGAGTTTGTGTTGTCATTAGTCTCTCAATATTTAGCAATTAGTTGTTCCTTAAGGACCTTGACAGCTCAGTGCTAGTCAAAACAATTTTATAATAAACTCCCTCTCTGCTTTGAGAAGGTAGAATTGATTTGTTAGCCCAGGACACAACCAATTAGTGCTTGACAAAGGGACTATCTAGGCATGTGTCAGCCTTCCCTGGCTGGGGTGGCAGAGGGCCATGGCAATGCCTGGGGCTGAGCTCCTTGGGCTTTTCAGATTGGAAACCGGTTTGGAGCCCACCAAGGCTCCTGCCTCATCCGCTCCCCCAGGTTTACTCTCTGTGGAAAGCAGAGGTTGGTGCATGTACAGGTTCCACCCTGAACTTGGAAGTGCCCTGGGCTCACTATTGGAGTTCTAGCTCAAAGGTACTTGAAACAGATCTGACTGTCTGGGTAGGATAAGAGTAAATTTTTGGGATGTCAGAGAACACAGGCAACAGTGATAGGCTCTGCCTAGCACTGCAGTGCTTCTGCCATCAGATAAATGAAGAGATTACTTACAGTACG
>NW_020799140.1:556007-565676 GCF_003259725.1 Athene cunicularia | reverse complement strand
TTTTTTTTTTTACTTCCTGAAATACACCTCAATAATTATAATACCTAATATTTTCATCATTTTTTTAGAAGGCCCCTTTCCTTAGCACTAATCAGAACACTTGTACGCTTTCATTCTTGGCACTGGTCCTGCCTCCTTGTTAACTGAAGATACACGTTTACTTTTCCTATCTCTGCTAAAAAGGACAGTTTGGGGGTGGGATGGGGAGGAGGGGAAGTGCAAAGGCTGAGAGCCCACTAGACAACTGTGTTTTACAGGGAGTACATGCTTCAGCTGTGGAATTTTACAGTACATTTTACAGGGAATGCATGCTTCAGCTGTGGAATTAGCATCTGTTCAAATACGGGTCCTCTTGGATCATTCTGATGATACAGGTTAGTATGGAACCAGAGTTTGTGTTGTCATTAGTCTCTCAATATTTAGCAATTAGTTGTTCCTTAAGGACCTTGACAGCTCAGTGCTAGTCAAAACAATTTTATAATAAACTCCCTCTCTGCTTTGAGAAGGTAGAATTGATTTGTTAGCCCAGGACACAACCAATTAGTGCTTGACAAAGGGACTATCTAGGCATGTGTCAGCCTTCCCTGGCTGGGGTGGCAGAGGGCCATGGCAATGCCTGGGGCTGAGCTCCTTGGGCTTTTCAGATTGGAAACCGGTTTGGAGCCCACCAAGGCTCCTGCCTCATCCGCTCCCCCAGGTTTACTCTCTGTGGAAAGCAGAGGTTGGTGCATGTACAGGTTCCACCCTGAACTTGGAAGTGCCCTGGGCTCACTATTGGAGTTCTAGCTCAAAGGTACTTGAAACAGATCTGACTGTCTGGGTAGGATAAGAGTAAATTTTTGGGATGTCAGAGAACACAGGCAACAGTGATAGGCTCTGCCTAGCACTGCAGTGCTTCTGCCATCAGATAAATGAAGAGATTACTTACAGTACGTAATAAAGACAAAAGAAAACCTCTCGTATCCTTTGATGCAGAGCATCTTCTCACTCGTTGACCAGTTTCCTGTACAGTTGGGTGTAACAAGTTTTCTGACGCTGTTTGGGATTTCATAATGACTCTGACATTTTCATGAAACCGGGGATGCAGGATTTCCACTGTTATTTCTTACCTTAACTGCTTTAGTTTCTCAGCGGCTGCTGCCATGCCCTCCCCTTTCTCATTCTACACTGGATTATTTGTATGTCTTTAATTGCAGGATTATTTCTGTCTTTTCTTTAGTTGCCTCACTTCCCCCCTGCCTCACGTTCCTCTGAACAGCCTGTTAATGTTTAATCAATTGTCTCAGATATTTTCATTAATTTCAGGTAGGGGCAAGGATTGAACATACAGCACAGAACATTTTCCTGTCAGTCCAGATTCAATCCAGCATTAGTGCTTAAAAAACTGCTACAATGACTGCAAGTCTGGAAGAAGCACTCATACCTCACCACAGATTTCTGCTTCAGAATTTCAGCTTTCATTAATAAAATTGCTTTCAGCAGTGTCAGCACAAAAAGCACCAAAGCAAGTAGAGAAAATTCACAGTATGCCGTGTGTCGTGGATGAGATCTTCCTCATCTGCTTTAGAAAGTTTGCTAAGACATGTAAAAAAGAGCAGAGGAACACAGTGCACAGTTGTGGGATTAAAGCAAACAGACAGCAGACTGTATATAGAACAAGGATTTTTTTCAAGGCAAGACACCACACTGTTAATGTGTAGAGGGTGTATTTATTTCTAATTCTAGGTATATAATGTTTGGCAGGAGCCTTCAAGAATAATATTCTTCTGCTACAGTATTTAACCTCCTTACTGAGGCAGAATTCAACCTCTGTCACACCAGGGGAAGTGTTAACCAAACCTGGGGAGGAGAATTCAGATCTGTGCTTGGGATTGTTCACTCTTTTGTGGCAGGAAGGCAAGTGACCGTCGTAGTCAGGGAGGCCTGGGTGGCCCTTTAGTCTCCAGTACTGGAACCAGACCCTGGTCTCATGTGACCAGAAAGAAACGAGAATTTGATTTTAAACCCCTCCCTTTTCAACAAAAAAGTGGCAAAGGAAGAACATGGTGGGGGTCAGTGCTCAGGGTTCCTCCACTTTCCACAATTTCACTTAATCGTTTTTCCACACAGTGATTTGCTTACAATACCACATGCTAAAAAGAGCCCACGTCTGTAGCACAAGGCCAGTGGAGTGGCTTTCTACACTTGTAACTCCTTCACAGCCTTTATCAGCCAAGGGAAGTGGGGCAGTGTGTGCTACACCGCAGCCTCCAGCACAGCATTAGCTACTGAGCCTTCCACTCACTGGCTCCCCATACCTCAGGAAATCTTCCAAAGTAATAGGAAGACAGATTTCTTGGCAATAAAATAATGGGAAAAAAACCCCACTGAAAACAGATGAGGTGGCCAGGTAGGAACAATATCACCATTTCCTTCTAGTCAGGCTGCCAGCAGCCCGCAGTCTGTGGAGGTGGAGCCGTGGCCGTTCGTGTGCATTACTAGCTGCCATTTATATAGGTAAATACCAACGTTAATCTAAGATCAAGGAAGGGATTATTCATATCACCTTTAATGAAATATTGGGCCAATACTCTCTAACATTATGAATTTTGACTTTCACATACAGGGCTGAATTTCATTCTAGTTATACTTGCAGAGATTCAAAGATAAAAGTCTCCCGCGCAGCCTGCCAGGGTAGCCCCGGGTTCCCTCGGAACACAAGCAAGCCCCTAATCCTTGAGCCGCTTGGCAGTCCGGAGCGTGTGGTGGAGGAGGGCGGGATGGGCTCCGGAGCGCAGTTCGGAGTTCACAAAGCTTGCTTTATCAGCCAGAAGCAATCCCAGCTCTGCTCTGAGAATCACTCAGATCGCTGCTACTCCGCTGGAGCTGTGGGAGGGGAGCGTGTAGTGCTCACACCCCTGCGCTGTTATTATATAAAACCTGGCACTGATCTCCAAGCTAATGAAAACAAACCCCGTGTTTTTTTCAAAACAACCATTTGGCGCCTAATTTTCAAATCCGCAGACCAACTGCAGCTGGCTGGGTGCCCATCACCATAGAGCTATTTACATATTTTCCTCCAGCAGCTGCAGTAACCTGTTATGCAGCTCATGTCTGGCCAGGCTAGCTCAGCCTCTGTCATGGTCTCACTGGAGATGGGTTAAGATTTCAATTTTATTCTGTTAAACAAACAAACGACCCCCCAATGTGTTTTTGGCAAAGTTTAGCTTAGTTTTTTTAGCAAAGAGAGGTGAAAGCAGAAACCTTTGGCTCCCTTTTGAAAGACAATTTGCTCATCGTGCACTGTAATGTAAGAAATCCTGCGTACAGCTGGGAGTGCTGGGATTCCTTAAGTAAAGTTTATAGAGTAAACATATGTGAGAGGGGAGAAGACAGGTTAATGGAGATGAAGAGGTATGTGCATGGGATCAATCTCTCTTGTGCATATTATACAATTAATAAAGGAGATGAAAGGAAAGCTTTCTGCAATTCCAAAGTGTGCTCCACCCAAGGTCTCAAAGTATCTTACAAAGGATAATTTATCAAGCATTATAATGATCTTGTGATGACCTTAAGATGACCGTGAAGATTCCTCAATGAACGTCTGTATGTCTTGAGCTTCATGGAGTAGCTTGGTGCTGATACTGGCTGGATGATGCCTCCTCACGCAGTGGTTCTGGTTCAGCGCCCACCCTTCCCACCATCTCAGAGGCAGAGGCAGGGGACGGGCCTGAGGCCAGAGGGGAGAGAGAATACCTCCACCCTGTACCTGCCAAGGAACTGGGAGTCTTTCCAGTGTAGCAACTGGGTACCTTAGGTGAACCCGAGGTGCTCAGCCAACCTCAGGACATCTTTAGCTGCATGACCAGGAAGCAGGACTCCCACAAGGAGAAAATCCACTGTGAAGAATCTATACTTACATGGGCACTATGACTGCTTAGCCCTTTGCCTTTGCTCTGTCTTTACACGAATCTCTTGAACTCTGTTTTCTTTTTCATTCAAATAGTTTTCTCCTCCCCACCCTGCACACCCTTTAACGTCAACAACAGGCAGCACCCTGGCCACACCAACCAATTCATGACCAAGTTCATTCTTGTCAAAAATGCCTTCTTATGTAAAAAAAATAGAAACATTTACTTTCTACAGGACTCTCCTGTTGGCATACGTACAAGGAAGGAGGACCAACACCTCCTTGGAAGGTGGATACTGCTATTATTCCCTTCTTCTCAGGAAACAGTCTTGCAGGGTTGTCCCTGAAATCCTTGGCCTGTTGGTGGGTCTTCTCCCAAAATAACTCACTTTGAGACCCCCCCTTTGCAGTCCCCTCATCTTTCTCAAGCCTTGCATCATTCTTGCTGTTCTTCTGGCTTCCTTTGGCCTCTGTGCCTAGTAGCTGCTCCCTGCCCTGCAGGAGGTCACGGGTATGTTCCCACCTCCCAAGGATAAAGGTAATCCATCCATGCAGCCAAGGAGAGGAAAATGTCAGAGCTCTAAGCCTTTGCTAAACATGCTGTGTCATGAGATTAGTCATGTAAAAACGCTTCGTGGCTGTCTAGTGACATACAGTGCAAGCAGAGAGCACAGCTGAGAGCTGGCTCACACGCAGCTGCTCCTCTGGAATGGTGTCACTGGAGAAATGAAGGGGAGCCTCTACGCCGGGGAGCCCTCCTTGCCTCCACCAGGACATGCCGGTCAAAGCCCTGTCAGGGTGGGTAAGAGCCGTGCCCTTGCTTAGTGGGACCAGGTCTGGGTAGGCAGCGTCCAACCACAGCCAGTGACAGCTTCTCTTACCAGAAGCACCAGGGTCTACTCCGGTAAATGCACAGGTCAGCTCGGGGCTGCGGGAAGACCCGTGCCAGAGTGGTGACAGATCCTTCACACGGGCACACTGCAGCCTGGGACGTGCCTCCTTCCCTTGCAGTGCCTACACACACCCACCTGCACAGGGCACTTGTCCCTGCCGCAGGCTGTGCACCTCACCCCACCTTCCCCTCTGACCTCCTCTTCAGCGCGGCACCCCAAGGGCCTTCCCGCAGGCTCCTGTGCCGGCAGCCCCTTCTCCTGTGCTCTGTGACTGCCCAGCCAGGAGCTGCACCCGGAGCCTGGAGCAGCCTGGAGCTGCTGCCAGTCTGGAACGGCCCGCCCAGGTAAAGGAGAGCCCTGGGGGCCAAGCACCCGCCGAGCTAGAAACGAGAGCCAGCTCCGAACCTCCACCTGAACCCCGAGGTCCTCACAGGCTGCGATGCCAGTCTGGGCTTCTGCCTCCCTCCAGGAGGCTCCTCATGGCTAGGACAGCCCAAGACCCCACTGGCACAGAACCTGCAATTGGGCTGAGCTCATCGGGCCTCCCAGTGCTGCCCAAAGGGGCAACGCACCCACAGTACCCCAACCACACCACCCTGTGCCCGGGGGGACACTCCACGGGCCCACCAACGGACTGGGGCATGGGCTCCTCCCCACAGAAGCCACTCACACCCATACGGCATTCAGCCATCGCAAAACACTGGCCTCTTGTAAAAGGCACCTGTAACACAAATGGTGGTTGGGTTTGTCCAGAGCGGCTAATTCTGAGGGAAATCCGGAGGGCTGTGAACAGCCTTTCCCACCTGGTTGAGATCTTTCCATCCCCAGAAAGAGCAGCAAGTAGGAAAGGAAGGCAAGTCACCGTGGTCCTACTGAAAGGGGCACTGGCACAGGGGAGAAGTCGTGTGCGATACAGCAGCACAGCAGCTGCAGGGGAAACTGAGGCCCTCCTCTATGTGGTTCCCTACAAGTAGGCAGAAAATTTGCTTCTCAGTGACAGAAATAAAGGTTGTTTACCCAGGCATACCCTTTTCACTCGGAAGCGATGAGCAACTTCCAAGGAAGACCAAAACTAAGGCACCTGTAATTGCAGAAGTGGATACAAAATGAAGGCATTCCATTGCATGGCAACAGAGGTGAAGCAGATCAGCCCAGACTGTGAAATCCCAGTGCAGCCCCAGAAGGGTTAAATCCTTTCCTTCAGCAGATGGAAGCAGCCTGCCTGAACGGGCAGCTGCAGATGGTTCCTCTGCTCAGGCAAAGCAGGCAGTTGGACTGGCCAGGTGGATGAAAACCATTGTTCAGCCGAAGCTCCAAGGAACAGGCAGGGGTTGTTTTCCAGTTTTTCCTGGAGCAGGTGGACTCGGGAACAGATGCCAGTCTGTGACCGCACGGGTGACAGTTTTAGCAGTGCGCCTGTGCTATAAAAGAAGCCTTTGCACAAAACATAACATTAGAAATACATGTGGTCTTCCCTGTTCGTTGGCGTTACACATCGCGACAGGGGAATTGCTGCAGGGGCGCCTGCCTTTCCTCTCTCGGGAGAGCGCTTTTCATGGCTTCTATCTGCTCATGCCCACGCGTTGCTTCAGAGGGGAAACCATGGCTTGAGTGGAGCAGCCGGTGCCCTTGCTTATGGGGTGATGTAGGAGAAGGATTCAGCCTCCTGTTTCCTCTCCCAGTTTTGGTGGTGGAGACTGTTGGTTTCTGATTTTGCTGTGGAAACTCTTGCAAGTTGCCAGATAGTTCTGGGGGATATTGTCCAGAGCTCAGTTTACTCACCAAGACCAGAGTTTTCTTTAAAGTCAGGCTGAAACTACTTCTGCTGGAAGAACCAAGGACCAATGGGAAAATTGCCCTATGATGTGCAAAGCAGGGTTTTGTTTAAAAATAGGCTTAAACCTCACTAATGAACCACCACTAAAGAAAGTGGTGAGAGTCTCTGTCTCAAAGCAGGGCTTTAAAACTTTGTGAGAGAGACAGTGAGCCACAGGGTAACTGTCCGACAGAAGGCAGCCAGAGGTTAGCTGGGCTGGGCCTGATGCAGCACGTTCCCTGTGCTGGGGAGTGCTTGGCAAATGCGACGTAGGAGAGAGACAAAGCGTCCGAAGGCAGCAGAGTCACTCCGGTGGGAGGGAACTGTTTCCATTAAAAGAGGTAGCAGTGGAGACTCTGCAGCGATCTTCGCTTCCCTCCCAAAATGCTTCAGCAAGGAAGGACCACCTTGCTCTGGCTCTGGTCGCTCCCTGGACAGCCCCGTTACACACCAGGAACTCCTCCAACTCCGGCATCTCACGGAGGCGGGATGAATCCCTTCCTTACCTCTCTCCTGCCCTCTCAAAGGAGCACAGTGGAGCATCAGTGGCAAGTCCTACCAAGTGCCAAGCAGCGCCAGCACAGCATTGCACGCCTAGGAGAGGGCCCTGCTCATAGTCACAAGTTTCTGACAGCCACAGCCACTTAGCTGGTGGAGTTATCACTTCTGTTATCACTTCTGCTGTCCCGACATCCTCTTTTCAGAGCCCCGTTCTATCTTGGTGCAGGGGGGTATTTCCATCCTTGGCTGTGAGGGCCTCAGCTGCAGAAATATTGTGTATGACGAACCCTGTGCTGGTTGCTGCTGTGAGTAATTATTTCCTGGAAGACAGTGAGTCTCCACCACTTGGGGAAACACCCTGCGTGAACATCTGAAGAAGAGCTAAGGAAGCACCGAGTGGACCTCAGTGCAGAACAACCTTGCAGAAGTGAGCAGGGCTTTCGGGTGTTTGAGGCCCAGAAGCCTCCAGCAGGACAGCCAGGGTTAATCAGAAATTCAGGTGGCTGCTTCACATCTACCTCAGCTCACTTCTGCTTCTCCTCCAGGCTGAAAAAGCCTCATTCCTTCCACCACCCCTCACAGGACATATGCTCCAGGCCACAAACATCTTCACGGCCCTCCTCTAACTTATTAGTTTATTGATGTTTTGCTTGCACTGTGAGGCCCAAACCTAGACTGGAGTACTGACTCCAGATGTGATCTAACGAGTGCTGAGTAAAGGGAGCGATCACTTCCAGGAACCTACTAGGTGCACGTCTGTTAATACAGCCCGGTATGTTCACCAGAGCCAGGACACACTGCAGACGTTCAGCCTATTGCCCACCAGGACCCCCATGTCCTCTCAGCAGAACCAGTCACTCCCAACCTGGGGTTTCTGATTCAGCCCCAGCCATGTGGCTTCTTTTACCTTATCTCCCTTTTTTCTCTTTCCCATGTTCACCTGATGGGGTCTTTCCTCATAAGGGCTCCGGGAAAGTAATAAAGCAAAGAGCATGGGGACTGAATGCAGAATTCAAAGAAAGGGAGAAATTCAGCTGAGACGCAAACCACCTGCAAATGCTGGGAATGTGGGAGAAAGCATTTACCACTGCTGGAACGGCAAAACCTTCTCAAAACTGAAAAACTGGATTTTCTAGTAGGGACTTGTAAAGGTGATGATGGGAGGCAAAGGGTCTGAAAGAACCTTTTCTTGGGGGGAAGGCAGTGTTCTGGGGGGCATTCAGTGAAGAATAGGAAGGTAAAATGAGGAGAAACCCAAGGAGAGTTCGGGAACTCTACATCTACGTTTGCACATTGAGTGGAAAAGAAGGTGCCATGACTGGAACACCGCAATAGCCGGGACGAGCGGGGAAGAGCCCACGTTTGCAGCATCCCGCGGTGTGGGGGCTGGCACAGAAAGCACCGGCTTCCTCCTGCAGCAAGTGTTTCATCTGGGGCCACTGTGCCTGATGGGTCACAGAGAGGAAGCGGGAGGAACCCCTTCTCCTGCACACCCAGAGCTGATGTCAGCACCCACCTTGAGATAGAGGTGACACTCCTCATGCCCGGGGTGTGCAGCAGCTCCTCCTGCAAGAAAACCAGAGCTTGTGGGTGGGTGGACCTTTAGCTGCGCCATATGACAGTTCTCATTAGTAAAGATGATATCAAGCTTGGGCTGATTTTAGAGGTGTAGATAACAAGTTTGGCCTCTTTAATTCTTTTTTTTCACTTTCAGAAATGCTGGAATGAAGCAGATTGGGCTTTCCTTTTGTCCATATAGGACAGTCACCTTCACCCTGCAAATGTCTGTCCGTATTCTGCCCTCCTGTGGAGGAAAGCGTTCGAGCTAGGCCTGTTTCACAAGCTGAGATTAATTTTCCTCACTGCCTGAATCTGTGCCATGAGCTGGGTGACAGAGTCCAATGAGACAACTGCCCCGCCATGGCAGGAACAAGTCCTGCAGACTCGTTCGATAGCGTGTCTAACAGCAAGATGTAAAATTCTGTTTAAAAAGTCAAGAGTTTCAATTTCTCAGTTAAATCTGTATTTTCAATTTTAAGAAATTAAATGGAATTTATTTTGAAAGCAGAAAGCAGTTCACTGGGTTGAACAACATGTTCGCCTCAGATCCTTTTCAGAGGTTTGTCTGGCAGGAGAACCCAATCTCTTTCATTTCAACAAAACCGTTTAGCCCGTTTCTTTGGATTTGTCTGCCCATCATGGCCAAGTCGTGGCCAAGCAATACTAAAGTTTTAATTTGTGGGAGAAAAATCTGTCTGAGCTTGGCTTAGCCCCGGAGCGTGCTCTGACCCACGGCCTGCGGGGGTGGCGAGTCCCCTCGGCAGTTTCGGTGTCCAGCCGCGGGGTGGGTTTCATGTCTGGATTCACGCCTGCTTCTCGGCCGTGGGCCTGCAAAAACCGAATTCCTCACGCGCTTCTTCCGTGTTCCCGCCCTCACGAATCACCGCTCATCCTCCCTCCCGAGGGCGGCGGGCTCCGAGGGCCCAGCCCGGGCCGGCTGCTGCCGCCTCAAGGCCGCCCCGCTCCTGCCGCCCGGCTCTGCCCTGACCTCTCCATCCGGCCCCGGCCCG
>NW_020799140.1:535632-555957 GCF_003259725.1 Athene cunicularia | reverse complement strand
GTGGCTGGGCTGGGGGGCACTTGCAGGCTGCTGCTTCGCCGCCTAATCCGAGTCACAGAATCCTTCAGGCTGGAAAAGCCCCTCGGGGTCACCGAGTCCAACCCTCAGCCCGACTCTACAAAGCTCTCCCCTACCCCACATCCCCCCCAGCTCATCCCAACGGCCCTGAAACCCCCCAGGGATGGGGACTCCCCCCTCCCCGGGCAGCCTGTTCCACTCTCGGACCACTCTTGCTGGGAAACATTTTCTCCTCCTGCCCAGCCTGACCCTCCCCTGGGGCAGTTTCCAGCCGTTCCCTCTTGTCCTGTCCCTGATCCCCTGGGAGCAGAGCCCAGCCCCGGCCTCTCTGCAATGTCCTGTCAGGAGCTGCAGAGAGGGATGAGGGCTCCCCTCAGCCTCCTCCTCCTCACACTGAACACTCCCAGCTCCTTCCCTGGCTCCTCACAGGATTTATTCTCCAGCCCTTCCCCAGAAGGCTTAACTGGAGCTGTAAGACTGGCTACAGCAGCAGTTGTGTCGGGATTGAATACATCTTTCTGGTCTGCAGAAGTCTGTCCTTTGTGGGTCTTCTCCACTCCTGGTCTCAGGGGTGCAAAGTGCTGTTTGGCCCCGAACTGCACAGACTGGGACTCACAGAAAACCAGTGGGAAAGCAGAGTTTTATGGGTTGAGAAAGCTGGAGATGTTACACACGATGGGGGGGGGGCTTAGGTCATGGTAAGTTATTAAAGTTTGTGCAGGTGGCTGTGGAGTGAACTGCCTGGTTATAGGAGAACCGGTGTCTGTAATGGAAGAATAAAATGCATTCCAACCACATGTTAAATTCATTTAGCAGCGTGTGGTGGTGTAACCCCAGCTGGCAACTACGCCCCACCCAGCTGCTCGCTCACTTCCCCTGCACTGGGATGGGCGAGTGACTTGGAAGAGCGGAAGTGAGAAAACTCACGGGTTGAGATAATAAAGGCGGTTTAATAGGTGAAGCAAAAGCCATGCACGCAAACCAGGCAAAACGGGGAATTGATTCACCATGTCCCGGGTGGGTGTCGGCCATCTCCAGGAAAGCCGGGCTCCGTCACACGAAATGGTGACTCGGGAAGACAGATGCCATCCCTCGGAACGTCTGACCCCCTTTCCACCCCCTCCTTCCCCAGCGTGAGGTGCTGAGCGTGATGTCATACGGTTTGGGACAGCCCCGGGGGCTCTGTCCTGGCTGCGCACGCAGAAAAGGCCTTGACTCTGCGTAAGCAGCGCTCAGCAATGACAAAACCGTCCCTGTATTCTCCTGTTTTCAGCACAAATCCAAAACAAAGACCTGTACCAGCTGCTATGAAGAAAATTAACTCTATCCCAGGCAAAACCAGCACACAGTGACATAGAAAATAGACTGGGTGACTTCTGAAGTCCCTCCTACTCTGCTTCTCTTGGTAACAGCAACAGGTGTCCCCACCCCAAACTGCCCAATGATGACGAATATTGGGAGTTATCCAGGTGCAACAAATGTGTAACATGAGAGGTTAACGCGTACTGCATCTTTCATCCCACTTTGATTAAATGCTGTCTTTAGATGTGGTGTCTGGGACGTGTAGCGATGCAAACCTGATACCCAATGGTCCTGCTTTTTTAGAAAATGTGGTTGCGTGCGAATGTGCAAAATACCCAGTGCTGTGGCTAAAAGGAGAAGCGAGTAGCATGTCTCCTCTCGAGCACTGTGCTGCACAGCACCTCCTGGGATCGTCCTTCCTTGGGACGCGCCGACAGCAGAAGCAGGTTTTGGGGTCTCGGCCCAGAGTTTGCCACAACCCTCTGCAGTTCGTGGATAAATCGGCACCTGCGTTCAACATCTATTTTATTTCTTTCCACCCCCCCCTTCCTATAGCGCCTGACCAAACACACGAAGTTTGTGCGAGACATGATCAGGGAAGTCTGTGGCTTTGCACCCTACGAGAGACGTGCTATGGAATTGCTGAAAGTTTCCAAAGATAAACGTGCTCTGAAGTTCATAAAGAAACGGGTAGGTCAATCCAACATCTTGGTGAGGATGGCAAAAACTCTGCTGTAGTTAACTTTGTTTTCTGCCCTTCCCTAGAGATACTTTGCCAGTTAATTATTTTTGCTGTTTGGGCAGTTACTGGTGTAATCTGTGGGAGTGGAGGGAATGCTGCTTGGGTTGGGTGGGAGAGGGATGTAATTTGCCAAAAAGGCCCCGAGCTACGGGAATCCAGGCTTGCCTTGCTCTTTTTGCATCATTTGCGTATCTGGTGTGGGAAGGAGGAGGGTGATACTGATGGAGGCTGGAAATGGGGTTTATTGAGAGCAGCCCTGTCAGCTGAATGCAGCTTCCACCTTGCCCCAAGTACTACTGGGATGTGATAGCAAGCAGCTCCTGCCTGGCCAGTCGAGGTGGATGGGGTTTACCAGGACTTCACCCTCTGCCTTCTGAGTAGCGCAGTCTCCTGTGGCTGCCTGAAGCCGCGGGGAAGGGATGACTGCCCTGCTCTCTCCCCTGCAGGTTGGCACTCACATCCGGGCCAAGCGAAAGCGGGAAGAACTCAGCAACGTCCTGGCAGCCATGAGGAAAGCTGCTGCAAAGAAGGATTGAGTCGTAGGGTGTGCAGCTCAATAAAGTCCTTTCTCACAAAACCGGTGTCGTGACTGTTGATGGAACATCTGCCTCAGCTGGTAGGAACAGGGTGCTGCTCCTGGGGTGACAGGGCCCTGAGCTGCAGTAATCCAGAAATCGTATCACTTTTATTTTAGCTGCAGCTAGAGATGCTGGTACTGGCCTGTGATAACTTCTAGAGGGGAATCCTCCTCCAACCCTCGTGGAGGGAGCCTTTTGGGACGGGAAGGCTCTGCAGTACCTAAGGCTGTTGACACCTTCCACCTCCCAGCCTGGCTCCAAACCTGGTGGTGGTAGAAGCCAGTGGACAAAACTTGCTGTAGAAATAGTAACAACTTTCCACTCCCTCCCCACGGCGCTTCAGCCAGTTCCTTGTGCAGCTTCTCCCCTTGCACCCTCCATTCACACCCTATTTCTGCAGTGCATTACCGAATTGCAGTCACTTAGAGCTCCCTGAATTTCAGCACAATTTATTCATTCTCCACTAAGGGCTACCTTGCTGTGAGACAGGACAAGGGTCTGTTCTTCCTGCAATAATTTCAACTAGACTTTATGTAACTACAGTTCCCTATTGCAATCTGCTTTTTCTAGCCTTTGCCACAAGATGAAGTACTCAAGTTCTCTGGCCCAAGCCCGTGTTCATTGATGTACGAGTTACGCTAAGTTATTGAATTCCTTTTTCACTCGGTGAACATAACACAGCTGCTGCAGTATCAAAGCCGGTCTCGTGGAACGCAGCGCTGACTGCTGATACTGAGCACACTGCTCTCTTGTCCAGGCCTGCTCTCTCTTTAAGCCTGGCCTTGTATTGATGGTACTGAGCTGTGGTTTAATCTGAAGAACTGTGTCCATGGTGGCTGATAACATTCACATTCTTTTAAGTAAAATTTCACAATTTTATTGTAAATACTTAACATGGATCATAATTCAATATTAAAGAGTGAGAAATACTTTATTCTAGCCAAGCCGTAATTCATTTCAGCAGCTGCGCAGCAGCGATAGCTCCATTGTCCCCAGGTCACCCCAGGTCCGGGTATTAAGGGACAGTTCACCTTCCAGCCATCAGGTTGTTGAACATCATCCTCCAGCAGAATCCACCTTTGAAAATGCTATATCAAATACCTCTTTGTAGTGCTCGACAAAATGCACTTCCACTCCTTCTGTAATAAATCCAGCGAGGTCGTAATAATCCTTTTTATTCTCTGATGGCAGAATGATGCAGGTGACACCTGCCCTCTTTGCCTGTGAGGAAGAAGTTATGCAGTCTGTTGAGTCCTAGAAATCCAACCTGCTGGAAACACACTCATCGCAGAAAGCAAAACCAAGAACAGTTACTTAGGAGCACGGTCTGGCTTTACTCTGTTCTTTGGAGAGCAGCAAGGGCGTTACAGCTGGCACTAAGGATGGATCATGTTCTAGACCTCCCCAAGTCCAAAACACCAGTCCCCCAGCCTGGAGGAAGAGGCAGCGGAGTGACTGCACCCCCCAGCCCCTGCCCCTGTGCCACTTGGGGGGAGGCAGGAATATCGGGAACAAAACGGAGCCTGGGAAGAAGGGAGGGGGGGGGAGAGGTGTTTTTAAGATACAGTAAAGCTTCTTAATATCCCATTCTGTCTGTTAAGTGTCATTATAGTTATTGACCCATCCCAGGCTGTGGCAGGTAAAACAGCTTTAACAGCCAGATGGTACCTTCCACCCTTAATTCCACCCACTAGTAACTGGATCAACACAGATGCCCTGGCACAAAGCCTGGGGTCCCATCTCCCTCCTCACGGGCCAGATCCCCACGTTCTGCCAGCAGGGAATGCTGAACCGTTGCCTCTCCCACTACCGGAGCAGTCACTCGGGCTGCCCCAGTCCCTGCTGAGCCCAAAGCACAGACGATCCAGAGAGACAAGGGAAGAGCTCTTACCGCAATAGTCTTCTCCTTGATTCCACCAACAGGAAGAATTTTTCCAGTTAATGACACCTCCCCAGTCATGGCCACATTCTGTCTCACGGGGCAATTCATGGCCAGCGACAGCAAAGCTGTCACTATCGTACACCCTGCACTTGGTCCGTCCTTTGGTGTTGCTCCCTGTTAAAAAAAAAAAAAAGCACAACCCCCCTGCCTTTAGCTCATTCCAAGAGTGGCAAAGCCAGGCAACACCTCTGTTGTTGCTGTTCTAACACGGCCCCGGTTTCATGGAGTCTCACTCAGGTTTTTGTGAAAGTGTCACTGATGGAATCCTGCTATTTGAACTGGCTGCTCTATTAACAACCAGGTCAGCCCTCACCTTACTCAGGAGGAATAATCCGTGAGTCTACAAGCTGGTTTCTGGCCTGATGCCACCGTAATACTCATCAGGCTCAGGACTTTGAATAAGTACAGTAACATGAGCAAGAACCAGAGCACGGGTGCTTTGAAGGTTTGTGTTGACCTAAGCCAACCATGGAAACAAGTATCAGTGGTCAGCGTCACAAGGGAAGAGAGCATCAAAATAGTGGAGGACAATACTGAAAATCATTCAAGGCAGAAAAGATCATTTGGTTTAGAAAGCCCAACAAAATCCAGGCCTAAACTAGTGACGCTCTGGATTTATTGGAGATCAAACAGATCCCTGAGGTAAGAGCAGAAGAAATGCACGTTTGAGAGGGAGTAGAGACAGTGCCTGCTGTTTTCTGACCCTCCAGGAAACCAACACACAAGTTACAGCCAAGTACCTGGACAGACAGAGCAAGCTGCAACAAGGGCTGTGGACAAGGTTAGAGCATGCAATGGTTCAGAAGCAAAGCTTGGACACAGAGCACAAAATCTGTCTTTGGTAAAGCACCCGCCCAAGTTGGTCACACGGTGTACGAGCCCCTCTGAGCACTGCGTGCTTTATTTCCAGTCCCAGGCACTGGAAAAGCGCAGTCACCGCCGTTATATGGACTAGGAACCGTGGCAGGGACCAAGAGTAATATTTTCAATTATGTGTAAAGGACCTTCATGAAGGCCTGGTAACACAGAGACCCAACTTCTGGTTTCCTCGTAGCCGCACACAAGCTTTTATCCAAAGTACTTATCTCTGTGCCACGGTTTCCCACCTGCACAACAGGGCCAACGGCTACGCCAGAAGTCTAAGGATTCCTTACAGCATTATCCAAGCCCCTGTATTCCCACCACATCCTTGCTGCAGAAAGGAACGGAAACATCGCTCCTACGAATGCTTTCACAGGATCCTGAGGGAAATGTCGCCTTTTCTAGGTTTTACTGCTAAAAAGGTGGCACTCTGCACAACACAGGGACAAACAAAGTGCTTTCCAGCCTCATGCCTAGGGGAGCAAACCAGCCCAGCGGCTGCGCATGCCCTGTGAATTCTGCACCAATTTACCTCTGGCACATGCAAGTGGATATGGGAAGACACGAGAAAGTCATTGCTGGGGTCCTTCTGCATCAGAAAGGCTCTCGCAAACGTGTAAGCTATTTTAGCGCTCTCTTTCATTACATCTCCCAGCTGCCCTGTTACTTCCAGGGACCCATCCTTGTTCTCCTTGTCTTTGGGTCGCTTCAGAGATGTTTCAACAAACAGAGTGGAACCTCCTAAGAAAGAAAAGAAATAAACAACATCCTGAGAAAATTTAAAGGAAAAAAAACACGTTTTGGTGATGCAGAAGCAGTGTCAGGAACTTGGAACGGGGGCTCTGTATCAGAGACACTAGTTCGTGGGTAAGGAGCCGCTGAAACGCGCTCTCCAGCTCCCTTCAGGAAGGCCGGCGAGAAAGCTCAACAACGCTGCACTCAGTCTCCCCTGCTTCTTCAGACTTCAGTGTGACCGCCAATACAGACACAACCCCTCTTTAGTGGAAACAATCAGTTCTTATAACAGCTTCGGGCTCTTTTTTAGCCAAAAAGATGAGCTCCTACCACAGCACCCCCCTAGCCAGTTCAGCTTCCCGGTATCGGACATTATTTACCTTCTCCACTGTAACGATCTTTTCCCTCTGAACTACTTCAGCAGTAGGCAGAGGTCTTCTCCTTTGCTATGTGCTCTATTTCCATCCCGTGGTGCACGTACGCCCCCAAGTTACTAGGAGAGTAATCCACTGAACGGTAACTAGGCAAGTGCACCCACCCCAACCCAGTGGTGCGATACCTGTACCTGCCCTTGACACTGAAAGCCAGGTCAGTGGTGTGACAGCACTGAGGAGATGCAGCATGGAGGGAGAGACAGCATGCCTCAGCTGGGCTGCAAGTCAGAGCGGCACCTCCCGCTTTTAGGGAAGCGGACAAGGTCTTGTCCTCTCTGAAAAGGCTTGTGCTTTTCAGTCACTGCTGTTCCTAATGTACGTGGTTCATACGGGATACGGAGCATAAAGAGAAAACATGCTGGCCTGAAGCTAAGATGAGCCTGGGTTAGGGAGTAAGAAAGGGCTCCCTTCCTCATGGAAGTGGTCAGGATCTAAAAGGCCACAGAAGTTGATTTTACTGGTGCCAGGAGAACAGCTTCCCCAGCGAAGGCATCTCAGTTTGACTATCACATTCAGTTCCTGAAAACTACACAGAAATGTAGACATTATGCCAACAGGAATTTTGTCTCACCCATAGCTGTCCAGGCCAGACCCATCACCACTCCCGGAGGAGTGGTTTCATACATGCGATCCACAGTGAAGATGGGCTTTCCTACAAAGTCCTGCAGGTTTTCAGGTGTTACTTGGACCATCTCCGCTTCTCCACTCACAATTTTATAGGCAGATTTCCTCAGTACCTGAGCGAGACAGTAATTTGTTTCTGTAGAAAAAGCCGAGAAGGCTGAAGCACGGTACCAACGGTTACAAACCTTTCCCTCACCTTTTCTACTTGTTTCTGCAGATTCCTCACCCCACTCTCCCTGCAGTACTGCTTGATGAGAACAGTCAGGACATCTGATGTGATTTGGGCTTTGTTTTCATCCAAGCCACACAGAATTCGTGCCTGCGGGACCAAGTACCTCTGGAAGAAATAACCCCCCACACCCTTCTGTCAGGATTTGTGACAAAAGCCTGGTGGTTCCAAGTCACTCAACTTCATTCTGCTATTAGCTCAGTGCCTTTCCCGGAGTCCACAGCCTGTGGAGTTACTTTAACTGGGTGTTCAGAACTCTGTCCAAAACGCCACGTAACCTAATTTTTTTTGGACGCAGTTGGATGTAAATACGTAAGCCTGAATCTGCCAAAAACGTTTTATCGGGCGCAATTCACAGCACATCAGTGGTTTCTCTTACCTCTGCAATTGCAAGTTTCTCTTCTGCTACGTATCCTGACACATTGATCACTTCCATTCTATCCCGCAGTGGCTCTGGAATGGTTTCTGTTACATTGGCAGTACAAATAAAAAGTACCTGGAAGTATTACAAGATCCTGTTAAGCATTTTCATTATCCTGCTGCTTTACTCCAAGCAACTCCCTCGGTTCTGTGTTTCTCTGTCTGAAAGGCTGGAGCAAGATCATTTCGGTGGAATCTAGTTTTCATTACAAAAAAAGTTTGGGATTTTAGAACTGTGTAGTAGGATGTTCCCTACCCTCAAAATAAACGTTTAGAAAATGTTTAAAAACACATACAGCACAAACTGGGAAGTCAAGAATGGTCCAATATGGACAAAATGGAAACCATTTGCCTAGGGAGATCTAGCTCTCACTTCTAACTTATTTCTACCTTCTGTGGAGTTAGCACAGAAGTGACTGAATTACGTGTGTATATGTACTTCTAATCCACCAATTCTGCAATTCACGTAACAGTCTGCAATGAAGTGCAACACTGTGCAGTGACAACCAATTTCAAAAGCTTGACAGCAGCATGAGGCTACCTCACTTAATAGCAACTCTGCTCATCACTGCACAGAAGAAAAACTCCTGCCTTTTCTAGCTGAGACCACACGTCTTGGTGTCCCTAGCTCTACAGGGAGTTCGGGCTACAGGACATATGCTGGTGATCGTGTTATCTTAAGGATGCACAGACACTCAGCTCCTTCAGAGACAGCCCTGTACCACTTGTGTCTCAATCCCATCTGTCTGACTTTCCAACCGATTCCATCAGCATCTTTCCATGGACACAGCTCTGCATTCACACATTCCAGCTCCACCACCTCTGCAGAAGAGGGAAATACCTTTGATAAATCCACAGGAACATCAAGGTAGTGATCCAAGAAGTTAGAGTTCTGCTCTGGGTCCAGCAGCTCTAGAAGGGCTGAGGATGGATCCCCTTGATATCCTCTTCCTATTTTATCCACCTATGGGAGAAAAACTTCAAATGCTCCAAGAACTTTCCCACCACAGTAAATTCTAACACAAAGATTCACTCAAGGCTCCATCTGAAAATCTTCATGTGTTCGTTCATGAGGAGCCACTACCAGTGTATCAGTTTTCTGTGCATTCACCCAAGTCCCTCCGATCCTACTGCAGGAACACGACACATCTGAAGAGACATGGGCTTCTAGAGTGTTGTGGAGCAGCACGGTGAAGTCCCAGGGAGCGTGCATACAGTCAGAAGTGAGTTACTGAGGATGAGCGGGCTACTACTCATTAAGCTAAGCTACAGTCACAGACCAGAATACTTATTCTACGCGGGAGGACTGCAGGGTGCTGCTGCCTTTTACACCTTTTCACTAATATGTAAGCGAAGAGGCTCCCCTTACTCTGCCCAAGGTCCAAAGTACCTACACGCAGCCATTCGTCACAGCTCTGCCGGCGACGCTCTGCTGCTTTCACAGAATCGCTGGCTGACGGGGGCTGGTAGGGCCTCTCTCGAGCTCATCATGCCCAACCCCCCAGCTCAGGCAGGGCCCCCCAGAGCCGGCCCCCCAGAGCCACATCCACGGTTGTCACCTCCCCAGCACTGTTCACGGCCTCGGGAGGAGAGGTCACGAGAGGGCCGCTCTCCACTGCTTTATCTCCCTAAAGAGCAGCATTACCTAGATGGACATAAGGCATTTCGCTACTGTGGCTCTTCACCACCACCACGTGCCATGGCCCGCAGGTTTAAAAACCTTTTAAATCAAGATACTCATTGGTTACGTTATACGGGTTGCACTACCCAGTTTCTGGGTCCCCCATACCATCCCCAAGACATGTGCTGTCGGTCTGCCCCAGGCACGGCACACGAGGCCTTTAGTCCGTTCTGAACACCTGCCACCACATCCCGTCCCTGTTTGCTTTTTCACAAGCAGCAGGCTGGTAGCCCTGACTCCTCCTCAGATCAGATCACAAACTGACTACGAGCATCTTACTCCTCAGTCTTGCTTTAGACCTGCTGAGAGAGTCACTAATAATCGCGTGGGCCATAGCGGTTCATGCACAGCGAGGTGCCCACACCGAGGCCGGGAACACCTGAGCTACTGAAGCCTCTGAATATCCAGCCAGGTCCATCAGGATCCTCACGGTCCAAACAGCTGCAATTTAATGAGAAGGTCACAACTGAAATATTAAAGTTGAAGTCTGTTACAGGAAGAGAAAAACACAAGGTATCCCTAACACTCAACTCGAGCACCCAGCCTCACTTCAATAAAAAACCTGGGATTTTTAAGGGAGTTACTGCTTCACCTTTCCTGTTGGGGTCAAGAACTGATACATGTTTTTAAAAGCAAAATCTAGAAGAAACACCAGATACATCACCTCATCGATCAGTACAAGTGGATTCTCCGTCTTGGTCTTTTTCAGACACTGGATGATCTTTCCTGGCATTGCTCCAACATACGTCCTCCTGTTTTACCAGAGACTGTATTTAGGGAACCGTTGTAAAGTACAGCACACATCACACAACACAGCGCGTAGCTGACGGAACGGGTATATCCTGCTGGAAAACAAGTCTGTATTTCTTTCACATCTATCAAAAGCATTCGCCATCACCACACTAAGCACCGAGACCCACCTAGTCTGTTTCTAATAGAAATCGGACAAGAATTTTGTCAGGATACTCCCAGACTGCGGTTTTTATTTTTAATTTTAACCACTTTTAATTTAAGAGGGAATCAAAGAGCTAAGGCTGAGAACCAAGATGTTTTGATAGTGACTTCTTGGGTTTTGGGTAACGTAAAGGAATATTTTATTCTCTCCCTCAGTAGGGACAAAAAAAAGAAAGATCAGTGTAAATCAAAAGGTACACCTGAAGGAACAAACTTCAAACAGCAAAACACAACCTTCCTCCTAGAGGGAACTGGCATCCAGGAACATGCAGAAGCAGAGCAAGAGGGTAACAGAGTGAATCCCAAGAGGTACAAAGCAGAGAACATCCTGAAAAGTTTATGAAATATTTCTCTCTGCTTTGGTATCATACAGGGCAGCACCTCAGAGGTTCAATTCACGCTGCAGAACAGCTGCTCTTCCTAGTCTGAAAACACTGCTGGTTTTGTTTTCAGGTGTACGGGGAAGGAAAATAAACCCATGGCAGGGTCGGATCTGCTGGTTTTTGGATTCAAGTCTTCTTGTTCTCTCTGGGAATATTCTCGGTCCCAGTTTTTCCTCACGCAGCACCTCTCTCCTTGTTATGCAGAAACCAAGTCTCAACCACACCTGAACAACCCGGTTCATGTCACTACTCTCCGGTGCTGGCATTTATAGACAGACACAAATCAGCATTTGGCAACAGCCCAACGCTTTCGGGTGGCTCACACAGCTTCTCAGAGATCTCTCATGAGCCTACACGGGCAACAGAGAGCGACTGAACTTAGAGACACAAATACAATTATGTTCCAAACTCCACCCCGTGCTATCCTGCTCACCTCTTCCTATATCCCAACTCCTGGCAGCCAGGGTTGGCAGAACAGAGATGAAAATCACACACATCGTCCAACTCCAGTTAGGTTCCTGTTTTGACAACATGAGTAAAAACTGCTGGATTGAGAAACTGCCCAAGTTCCACTGACCTGTGTCCTTTTATTTCTGCTACATCAGTCATCCCTCCAACACTGAAGCGGAAGTACTCTCTGTTCAGGGCTCTGGCAATGGAGCGGGCAATGCTGGTTTTGCCAACCCCAGGGGGGCCATAAAAACACAGAATTTTTCCCTGGGTGGATCCTCGCAGCTGGCTGACTGCTATAAATTCCTGCAGAACAGATGAACCACCAGTAGTGAACAGAGGGCAACTGCAGCAACACCGAAACATATTTGTTATCAAAGTCAAGTAATGACTAGAAAATGAGCATCATACACAAAACCGGTCATCAGAGGAGCTGGGGAGGGCGAGGAGAGAAGCTAAGCAAGGGTACTGGTGCATCTTTTCCCCTGGTTATTTACACTTCACTGTCCCCGGGTTTCGTGCTCTGTACTCATCTCCCCAGGAGAAGCAGTCTCCACTGTCTTGGAGTGGAAAGACAGACTTCTTCTTCCAGCTTCCTCCGTTCTCACCCGAGTCTCTCAAGCTACACAGGATCATCTCCTCCTGTACCTCTTCTTTGCCAAGTTAAACTTGCATCTTTTCACACTCCTATGCTAGGCAACCCTTAAGTAACACTCAGCAGCTGAGAAATCAAAAGATCCCAGTTCAGAACTAAAGTCTCAACCGCTCACATGCTTCCGGTGGAGAAATCACTGTGCAAGTGGGCAGAGAGATGTGGTTCCCCTGGAACAAGCCCGTTAGTTAGCAAAGATGAGCCTTGATCTCTTCCCCCTACAGCACTGAACTCCACAGCAGAACTATTCTCACGATCTGCACCTGTCCCCCCTCCACCGGGCGCCTTCCCGCACTTGCCCAGTACGATACAAATCCTGCCAGCACTGCGATTATCTCTCACAGCTTGAACGTGTTGGCTGGCTCCAAGGCGAGCCCGTTCCTGCCCCCTGGAAAGGAAGGCAGTTCTCACAGCAAGTCGCTGAAGCTGTTGCAACTTGCTGCAGGTATCTACTCTCATATAAAAGAGCTTCCCTAACCACAGCAAGTGCAGGCAGGACATCCCCAGGCAAAAGCGGCAGAAGTTGCGGAACAACACAACACCGAGAACTCCCCTGCCTGCTCAGGAGGGCTGCACTGCCAACTGTAAACCCTTCAGCATCCAACCCAACTCTGGGGATCGGTCCAGGCTGTGAGGCAAACGTGCATCTTGGCTAGCTTCCCTCCATTCATTTCAGAGTTATGAGTAGAGGCTCTGTGTGTTTTGGAAAGACAGTAGGTTTGCCAGTCAAGCAGAACCATTTGAATAGTCTCTGAACAAACGGATTAAAATCCAGAGACTGCTTTCCTTGGACACTTGTTCACTCACTCAGCATTAAGAAGCAGAACAGCGTATTGTGGTTTGAAATCAAAATAAGACCTTCATTGCCACAAGTAATTAAACACACGAACTGATCACCAGAACATTCTGTTATTTCATGGAGCATTCCGTTTGATCCACGAGCTGAAATCTGAAACACATCCAAAATGCCTGATGCGAAGCAGAGCGTGAAATGGGACACGCTGCCTATTCCTGCCTTACCAGAATCCGCTTCTTGACGTCATCCATTCCATAATGATCCTCCTCCAGAACAGCTTGGGCTCTGCTCAGCTCCAGGTTCTCCTCACTACACTTACCCCATGGGATGGATGTCAGCCAGTCCAAGTAGTTCCGTGTAACACTGACGGAAACACACAAATGCAGGTGACTTGACAACCACCAGCTCGTGCCTTCCTCCACCACCTCCCAAAATAACCTCACCAGAACAAGTGGGATTTAAACTACTCAGAGAAAGGAGACTATGAAAAGAAAATCATTATCTGGGCAGTCATTGGTAAACTTTTGTTATGGTCTTCATTCCCTTGTCAGAGACAAGGAACCTCCAACACACCACGCAAAGGTGTAGATTTCTGCACACAAATTCCCTGCGTGACTCTACGGCGTGGGGCTGGTTCCTGCCTGAAGACAAGAGGACTGTTTGTAAGCTCTGCACTACTGCCAACTGTCTGAATCACGCCACGAGACTTTGCAACTCCAACCCTGCCCCAACACTTCAGGGACCACCTCGGGTAGTTTAGCCAATGCCAAGACTTAGCAACTAGCTTCTCTTCTCTAATGAAAACACCGAAGTACAGGAGAGAAGAGCCAAAACTAAGGGCTGAAGGAATCGCTGCGCATTTCCTGAGGGGGGGGATGAACTTCACAGTTCTTATCCACAGCATTAGGCTGCAAGAGAAGACCTAAACCGATCAAAATCGGTAAACTACAGCAAAACGTAGGAGACTGGGATAACAATCCTATAGCCAGGATGGGATAGTATGCTACGTTCAGGGAAAACAACTGTGACAAAAAGAGAAAAGAAACACTTCAGGTAAGAGCTTCACAGAATTATATTGATTTCTCTCATTCTCCCGACTAGCCCTGACAGCAGAGGACAGAGCCGTGCACTCACTTGAATTCTGAGGAGTGATTATCCAGCAAGCCCAACTTGTTTAACTCTTCATCAATCACATCCATGACGTGTTTCGGCACTACCAGCTCTTTTAGACGCTCACGGAATTTCTCTTCTATAGCATCCTTGTCCTCTTTTTCCAGACCTAGCTCTTTCTTTATGATCTTCAATTGCTCTTGGAGAAGGTATTTGCGATGTGTTTGCTTGATCTTCTCCTCAACCTAGACAAAGCAACAAATGCAGTAACTGTTCTGGGCCCGCTACAACCCATCAAACATCAGATGCTTCCAAATACTTCTCAGTTACGACCTTCTCAGCACCTGAAAATACTACTCAGAAATCATCTGCAGCAGGTCCTAATATAAAAAGCGACTGTGCCACGCTCCAGCTCCCTCCACATCTCAGTGGCCTCCAGTGGCCATGACTCAGTGCTTCAACATTTTCTTTATGCTGGGGAGACCAAAAGCTGGTTAGAGCAAGCCAGATGTGATCTCCACGGTGCCGAACGGAAGGAAGTAACCACTTCTCTCAATCTGCTGCCACACAAATGAAAGTAGAGCCCAGTACGCAGTTGGCCTTCCTTGCCACGAGGCCGGGCTGCTAACTTATGGTCAGCTCATCAGGGCCTCAAAGTCCTTTCCCGAAAAGCCGGCTTCTATCCAGCTGGCGCCCGGCCTGTCCTGTTGCACGGGGTTATTCCAACTCAGGTGTGGGACTATGAATTTCTCCTTGGCAAACTTGAGGCGGCTCTTACTGACTCCCTGAGGGACATCACTAGTAGCTAGCTGCCACTTAGACTTTATAGTGTTGATCACAATCTTTTCTGCCCATTAGCCTAGCCAATTTTTTCACCCACCCTGTACTACATCCTTCCAGTCTGTAACATCCCCATTTGGTCATAAGAAAACTATGGCTAGCCACAACAAAGCTTTGCTAATGTCAAGGTAAACAACAGTCCTTGTTCTCCCTCTGTGCTCTGGGCCCCCTTGTCAGAGAAGACAATCAGGCTGATGCAGCACAGTTTGCTCTTAGAAAATCCCTTCTGGCTCTTCCATATCATATCCTCCTTCATTTGCCTGTACAGGGCTTCCAGGAGGATTTTCCCCATACTCTTCCCAGGGGTTGAGGGCAAGCTGACATGTCTGTAGTCTCCCTGATTCTCTTTCTTGAAGACGGGCATGGGATTTACCTTCCCCCACGTACCAGAAACCTCCCCAGTCACCACAGTGTTTTAAAGATGATTGAGACAACAAAATAATGACACTGATAAGCCCTCTCAGCATCCTTGGGAGCATCCCATCTGGTCCCACAGACCCCACCCACACAATTTACTTAAGAAGTCTGCAACAATTCCCACCCTGGTCCAAGAGCATTTTGCACTTAACATGAATTTTAAAAGCCCCAATTACTGGGAGCTAATAAACCCAGGAACTTTTGACTCAGTAGACACAAATCTTTGTACCTCATGTACTAAGTTACCATTTTGATGCAGTTGCTGTATTCTGATTAAAACTTCTAACAGCCAGGCACTACTGCAGTTCACAGTGGTCAGCAGAGGGTCTTTTACAATAACACTGTGCTATTTACACCGTTACGTGCTGTATTTACGCACAGATGCTTGGTTAACTGCAGCTCCCTAGGATGTACCTGTTTGCATGAAATCACAACTTGGACACAATTGAGCAGCAGATGCTGTAGCCTCACATCTTGTTACTTTTACAACGTGCATGAAAAATGGCATTTCTAACAGAAGAATATTAAATCTTAACTCTAAAATAACCTCCCTTTAGAGTGTGTACCATTGTCTTGCTTTAAAATTCTTCACTGGCCGTGCTCAGCATCACAGTGGTGGACACGACATAAATACACACAAGGTATTTGTTAACTGACAAACTCACCTCCCTTCCAAGACGCTGCTGAAGTTTGCTCAGCTCATATTCCTTCTTTAGAAGAGAAAGGGCTTTGTAAAGTCGCTTGGGAATCTAGAAAAGTAGAGAAAACAAAATGAGTTTTCAGACACAATACTCTTGTCAACTCCCAAGGGAGACTAAAAAGCTCCAAGAGGTTGTCTGGGAGAACTCTTCAGCACCTGCAGATGTGGAAAGATGAACTGTGTAGCAATTCCACAGCACGCAACCGATGTGTGGAAGAAATTACTTGCCACCAGAAATGCAGAGCATCCAGCCTTTCCCTTAAGGCAAGTTATTAATGACTTAATACATCCTTCAGCAGGAACCTAGTCACTGATAATAATCCATCATCAAACACAGCACTCGTCCCCTCTGTACTGAGGCTGGTAAAGAAACCGTGACGTACAACAGATGTATTTTTGACTCAGTTAGCACAGCTTTAGTTAAAAGCTTCATCTTACACTGGTTTCTTCCAAGATGTCTTGAAGTTCTTGCGACTCTGCCCCTGTCAGTGCTGCACCCATGTCACTCAGATAGATGGGGTTATCTACCACACGTTGGCCAGCCTGCATCATCTGAAGTACGGACTCTCTGAAAAAAAACGGTAATAAACCCCAAAATGCTCTGTAAACTTTTACATTCGTAAGGGAGTATCCTTATAGAGTTATTTACTTATGATAGAGCAAAAAAATGAAACACAGTTCAGTTTCAGAGCAAAGCAATTTTCCTGAATTTGCCTAAGCCAATACTCAGTAACAAACACATAAATCACTGGATAAAAGGAATGATCGCTGATAAATAAAACAAATATATAAAATGCTCTCTGAACAGTTAGGCAAAACTTCTGTGTGCCAGTACCCCGAGACTCTCTTATGCCCGTATTACGTACGTCAGACTGTGATGCTTACTGCAGTGAGCTGCACTTAGACCCAGATCACCTGCCATGGGACTTATCGTCCTACTCTGTATCCAAGTTTCACACCAGGTTTCCAAAACTTCCCCTCTGCTCCCAACAAAGCTTACATCCCAAACCAAAATTCTAGGTGACGATTCAGCAAGTATCTCTTCTTCACGACAGGGAAAGGACAAGCGGAACAGAAAGATCTGTGTACTCCAGCCTGAGAGCATCCTGTTCCCAAAGCAGGGCAGCATGGGAAACGCTTACCTGTACAGAGGGTTCAAGGCAATGATGTCCCGAATTGTTTTGACAATTTCCGCAGTAAGTGCCTATAAACACAACAAAAATGTAATCAACAAAAAGACTGGGAAAGAACAGACAAGGCCTCAGTACAAACGTGGCATTCCCCAACCTCTCCGGCACAGAAATGCAGCAGTGTGCTGCCGTGGTACCTGGCGGGGGGGCGTTACTCCTCCCAGGAGGCCAGGACGGGCAAGAAGGGCTACAGGCTGGCTCCCTGCACGGCAAACTCAACTGGGTCTTGGCCATAAGTACGAATGATCAGGGTGACCACTCAAGTCACTTTGGAGCAAAGACTCAGTTTGACAGAGGATAGAGATTGAAGCACAGCCCAACCTCCTCCTTCAGCAACTTTTTGAAGTGACCAGTTCTAAGGAATTGAGCTGTTGTAATGAAAAAAATCATTATTTTCATATAATCTCCTCATGCAGTGACTGTGAGGAGGAGAAGCGGGTTTCTGAAGCCTGAAATTACAGCCCCATTTTAGAACTCTTCCTTTAAAGCCAGAAATATAGGTGCAAATCTACAGGACAAGTCCAGGCTTGTACAATTAATTCACTCACTTTAACCTCTTCTGTGATCTGAAAATCTTCATGAACCACGTTCTCTACTTCTACCATGAGAACTTCCTGGGAGGAAGCAGCTACAGGATCTAGTACCACTTCGACAGCTTGGTCCTTCGCACCAGGCTCCTCTTCAGTCTCTTTCTTAGAGCGCTTCTGTTTCCTTCTAATCTTCTGCTTGTTCTCAGGCTCCTCAGGCTCAACTTCCAGTTGCTTGTTTATACGAATCCTGAAAGCCAAAAGAAACCATCTACAATCAATTCCCCTGTTATATGTTCAGCTCTTCGGTGCGAAAAGGAAAGAGACTAAGTCACATCCTGAGTAAACTAAAATGTCAAGCTTTGACAAAGGTGATTGATGGTACGTGTTTTGGTTTTTTTAAAAGCAAAAATACCAGCTTGAATTAGTTTTGAGAGATTTTCTTTTCACCATTACTAAACCTTGCTCTACTTGTCAGACAAACTGCTAAACTTCAGCTTAATGAATGTTTGCTTGCATCACGCTCCAACTGACATGAGCACGACATGCACTGGCTCTTCCTTTTTGCAGCTAAGCTGTCACGTCTGTAGTAGTACACAGAATATCTGGAGCACCAGAGCACTGTCAGGATACGCTGTGGTAACAAAGGAAAAGCTTGCTGTACACAATTTGTGTGTAAGGATGCATATGCGTGGTGAAAACCACAAAGGGATAAATCTGTTTATGCAGAAGTCTGGTGAGATGCCGTGGAAGTACAAGTAATTACCGTCGGTGTCCCATGACTATCATACGCAGCTTGTCTCCGAGGTCCTGCATTTCATGAATCTGTACAAAAGTTCCCATCTGGTAGATCTCATTCAGATCCTCCACCACATCGGACTCGTTGCTATTGAGGAAAAAAAAAAATTGAAGTAGATATTCAGAATCTTGAGAAAGAAGGTACGATTAAAAAAGAAAGAAGCAATCACAGTTGCAAAACTTTAAACTGGACTCAGGAGCAAAGACACTTCACTTTATCCCCACTGTTACCACCACGCAGCCCCTTTCCAAATCACCCAGTCACCTGCATGGTTCGTCTCCCTCCCAAATACCCAAATAACAGCCTTTGATAAAGAGAGGCTCCAGCTCCTAGCAGTGCTGTGGCGGCAGTGAAAACTGTCACAGTGAGATGATGGTCCAAGCCTATACATAATTTCTATAATACTACCCAAGGCAGGTAATTTCAGATTACAGCTTTCAGTGTAAATGCAGCCCGGTCATAGATATAGCTCATTTTAAAATTTTTAAAAAGATCAAGAGAAACTACTTACTTATCATCCTTTTTAAGAAAAACACCAGCATAAGGCTGGGCAAGACGAACTTTCCTCCTCAGCAGCTCAACCAGCTTCTTATTTTTCACCTAGGACAGCAACAGGTAAGAAGTCAGAGGTGGATTTTCTGTAAGCTCTGCACCCTCTGCGTGTAGGGCCAGGCACAGCGAAACCCTACGGCTGCATTACGAAGCCTAATCTCAGATTTTTCTAGTCTCCCCTCATTAGGGGACAGTAATATAAAAGTGGAAGAATATGAGAGAAACATGGAATTTGAGTATTTAACACAAGTCACTGAGCTCGTAAGTTTGAAGGCAGGGGGAGTGTAGGGAGAGGCGCTCGGAAGGTCTCGCGATGTACGGAAAGGCGTATGTAAAGCAACTGCGCAGTTAATAAACGGAACAAATAGCAACCACCACGTTGGCGTTTGTGCTTTTGTTCCCGCGAAGGGTTTAACCTCCTGCAAGGGTTAGCTGTGATCTGAGCGCCGCATTCCTGTGGCTTGGCAGGTAGAAAAAGACAGCTGATGCCTCACCACAACGGGAGAAACCAGGCCTAACCCACAGGAGTCTTACAAGCAAGAAACCTCTCAGTCACTCGAACAACGCTTTGTAAGAGTTTCTGTTGCTATCACTGTTCCCTGCCCCTTCCCGTACATCCCGGCTTTCCACTCCTACTGGGAGCTAATCCAAGATTCCCCATCAATTGTCTGAACTCTGCCCATCCACCTTAGTTTAAACCCTCTTCTCCAAAGCCCCCTCTGTTCAATTCTCTCCTCACCCACCAGCCTACTTGAGTCCCTGCCAGTATTTCTTCCTGCTTCACTTTCTTACTCCGCTCTGCTCTCTGACTGCCACACAGCTGTCCCTGTCCCTGTCCCTGCCAGCTGTCCCTGGCAGATCTCCCAGCACCGCTGTAACTGTTAGCACGGCAGGCTGAACCAAGGCACAGAGAAAATACCTCCTTGTGAATTCTGCTGTTGCATCAATCACAGAAAACTCTTGTTTGGAAAAGCCCCTGAAGCTCCTCCAGCCCAACCATGACCCTCCCCCTGACCCCCCCCAGCTCCCCCAGACCCCTCAGCGCTGGCTCAGCCCGACTCTTCAACCCCCCCAGGGATCCCGGGGACTCCCCCCTGCCCTGGGCAGCCCATTCCAACGCCCAACAGCCCCTTCTGCACAGAAATCCTTCCTCAGAGCCAGCCTGACCCTGCCCTGGGCAGCTTGAGGCCGTTCCCTCCGGGCCTGGCGCTGGGGCCTTGGCTCCAGAGACTCATCCCCCCTCTCTGCCCCTCCTGGCAGGGAGTTGCCGAGGGCCAGGAGGTCTCCCCTCAGCCTCCTCTTCTCCAGACTGAACCCCCCCAGTTCCCCCAGCCGCTCCCCAGCAGACCTGTGCTCCAGACCCTGCCCCAGCTCCGTTGCCCTTCTCTG
>NW_020799140.1:520791-535582 GCF_003259725.1 Athene cunicularia | reverse complement strand
CAGCGCTGAGAGGTCTGGGGGAGCTGGGGGGGGTCAGGGGGAGGGTCATGGTTGGGCTGGAGGAGCTTCGGGGGCTTTTCCAACCTTGGGGTGGATTTCCTAGGTGGAAGCGTGTGCTGCGTGTGAAGTAAGACTTGTGCAACACACGCAAAAGACGGCAGCAAAGAAAAAGCTTCATGGAAAGACCTTGTGAAAATCTGAGTGTAGTCCTTGCCCCATGACATGGGCACATGGAGATAAGGAATGCTAAAAGTAACATCCATAAATTTGTAAGGTCATGGTCCTGAGGAAAAACAGTAGGAAAAAAACCATCAGGGAAAAGCATTGTGGAAAAAAAATTCCCTTTATTTTTCAAATTGCAAACTATGAACACTGAAACTCACAGCATGAAGAAAAAGCCCTCGGGAATTAACACAGTCAAACTGCCGGAACGCTCCGCACACGCTAACAGCCCTGATTTCCAGTTAGCTCTTTCCTCCTTGGGCACAGCAGAAGATGGACATACCATTTCAGGGCGGTTTTACTGGGCAGGTCTGACTCCTGAAACAATGTACATGTATCCTATACTTAATGTCACACATGGCCTCTCATCATCTTAAAGTAATTTTGAGGAGATGTGTCCTAATCCAGGAGCTCCTCATGTATATATGCATTGAGATAGCTCTGTTTCATCCCAAATATTGCCCATCTAATCCTTAGGAATAAATCTGTTTGCAAACAGGAGAAACTCAGATAGTTTCTGCAAGTAGAAGCAGCGGGGCTGCAGTAAAAACTGCACAAACTCTCAAATATCTGTTAATTTAAAAAGACGGTTGATAAAATGATTTAGTACTTTCAGCTACCCAGTTTTGAAGGCCGAACTAGTCCAAGGTCAGTGTTGGGTTTGGAAGGAGTGCGAACACTTTCGTGTTCCTGGCTGAGCTCTTAAAGCCTGCCTCCTTGGCAAGACGGATGCAGTGGGGATGTTGGGTCCTTGGGATACGCGCAGGGAAGTCAAAGATGAAGTAGAGAATATTCTCTGTACATTGAGAAGTTCCCATTATGTCACCAGCAGGTACGACGCAAAATCAGCACGCGTTGAGCTCCTTCCCGGTAAACCTTGCTTTGGAAGACTCATTACTGGAAGGAAGTGAAACAGGCTCTGTTGTTTTAAGGACGGGATGAGCCAGGTAAATCAAGGTGGGCATCGAAGTGAATCAAATGCAGCTTTACAGAGTGAGAGTTTAGTATTGCCTTTCCTTCTTGGATTAGCAACAAAACAATTAACTCTGAGTATACGTGTGTTTGTGCACGTGCCCCTTACATGTAGAGAGAGGTAAATACACATATATATACACAAATCCCTGGCAATGCTTTACTGGTCAGGTATTGTAAACAGATAGATAATCCCAATTATAAACGGGTTAACAACATGGGCAAACACCAGAGCTAAAATCTATCAGCTGAATTCTGTAATTCCCCATGGGAGACTGGTTTGCAGTATTTGACAATGAGGCTTCTACTTGCTTGTGCTCCATTAATCTCGTGTTGAAAGCGGCAAATCACAAATGGCGAGGCTTGGCGTGTACTGCTTTGTGGGAACATCAGCGATCATGTCGATGCAATGTGGTATGGAGAGCCCCTTTTATGAGATGTTGACGTGTCTGCGAACAGCAACTGCAAACAGGTTAGACTCTTGCTGAGTTTTGTTAAAGTATCATTAGGATCCTTCCAGATAGCTTTTAAAAATGATTGTGCTGGAAGCACCCTTTACAATATCTCTAGACCAGAAAGCACGTGCATATATTATAAAGCCAGAAGGGACCCTTATGATCATCTAGGTTGACTGTCTGTATAACCCAAGCCTTAGGACTTCCCAAAATTAATTCCCATTTGAGCTGGAGTCCAATCCAACAATCTTTTCTTCCAATCCATCCGTCAGTTTGCCCTTTATATACAGAAAGTCTCTTCAGGATTAGAACTCAATGCTTTCTTGAAAAGTTTGACAAATAGTCTGGGGGAAAAAAAAAAAAAAAAAAAAGAAAAACAAGATGCTGTTCAGTACGGACAAGTATAAATGACTATAGTTAGGTAACAGTAATCAACTGCACAAACACAGGCTGAGAAATTAGTAGCTAGGCAGCAGTTCCACTTAAAATGATGTAGGGATTATCATGTCTTACCACTGGAGTGGAGTCAATGCTTACCATGCTTTTATGAAAAGATAAAGCCCTTTATTGGGTTTTATAAGCAGGTCTATTCTTTAGACTCATGTCAGCTGAGCTGTGTTAAGGGCAAGCTAGTGCTGTCTTAGCCCACTATAGATACAAGCTACTGCAGTGTATCTTAATACTCTTTGATTAAGATCCAGTCTTTAGCTACAGTGATCTCATCAAAGTAAGACTCTGACCTCACTAAGATTTGGGAGAAGATGAACAGACTGGAATTTGCTGTATGTAAAGCGTCATGGAAAGTCAGCCGGATCAGCTGTTGCGTAGCATGCTGTTAAACCACGGTGACTTGAGTCTAAGGTCTAAATTTTAATGTACGTGAAATATTCTTTCCGCAGTGCTCAGCACTAATGAATCTTTAGCTGGATTGTCGCGTCAAATTTTAGTTATTCCACTTTAGGAAAGATGTAGAATAGCAAGGAAAAAGTCCAGAGCAGAGGAACGTGAATGGTTATTACCTGTGAGGGCATACGGGGTCTGTTTAGTCTAGAAAGGAGAAGAGCAGACATTATAATAGTATTCATACAAGATAAAAAAACGCTGCAAAGAGGAGGATAATCATTTGTTAACCTGCTCACTTGCCCCCTGCTAGAGCAGATCTCAGAATAAGCAACCTGCCTCCCACAGTCAGGAAACAGCCTGCTGCCTCAGGGTCTGGCTAAATGGAGCTACTAGACGCTTCTCTTTACCCTGTTATTCACTTCTGTGTAAAGGAGATGCATTTGTCCATTTATCTCAGATTCCCGACAGCTGTCCAGCCCGTAAAAACAGAATTACTCTGCCTACAGGATGTGGAGCATGGCAGCACCGATATATAATCCTGCAATTCCTGAAGGACCAAAAAGAGCCTCAGGATGTGGCCTTGGACATCCCAAGAAACGTGTTTTAGGAAGCTTTGTGTGTGCTGGGGAGCTAAGCAGGGGCAGTTGTGCGGTTGTGGTTGGCGGAGTTGACGCCTCTGAGCATTTCCTTCCCGAGGTCCACTTAGGTGCCCTCTGAGTGTGTGGCTAGGGCTTCTGGATGAAAAGGATCGGTGTGAAAAGCCAGGGTGGAGGGATTTAAGTGATAGACTGGGCTTGGAAGAATGAGCAGACCTCAGGCACAAGCTGCCCAGTTCACACAGTTTGGCTGTGCAACAGGAGGCTGCTTGCTGCTCTTTCTGACCTTGGCCATTTCTGCACTGAAGTAGCCCCAGACCTGTGGATTCTTTACATCTTCCTGGTTATGAAGCAAGCCCTGCTGGTGCTGTTCCCTGGAGTGAGATACAGGCTGTGTTCCTGGCCGTGCCAGAGAAGGTGGATGAAGCAGCTGCCTACTTCTTGCTTGAGCCTCAGAGATCTTTCGGATGTTGTGTGGGCTTATGTCCCAGCGTGGTAAACAGAAGCTGAGCTCTGTTTGGTAGGAACTGAGAAATTTATCCTGAATTTATAAGCTGGGGGTCTGGTAAACTTGTACAAATGCTAAGAAGCGATTTGGTACTGCCTATAAAAGATAAAAGGAGCTGCAGAAAGACAGAGATATTTGGAAGCACGTTCTGGAGCAATGTGACTGAGGGGAAGTCACTTCTGAAAACAAAGATGAGCAAGGTAATAGGTTCCTTAGGAGTCTTATAATGAGGAGCGAAACGCTTTTCTGAACAAATCTGGGGTGGCAGGGATGGAGAAACCAGCCAGCTGCTCAGGTGAGCAAACTGTTAAACTTCGCATTCCCCCTTCTGGTTTCACCAAGAGGAGAACAGCTCGCTAAAGAGAAATGAAGGTAACTGGTGTTTGGCAGAGCTTGGTAGAATGGAAATCTTTCAGAGGCTGAGTGACGGATAAATTATTTAACTGTTTGCTGCTTTCAGAGTCCTTTAGCAGCTTCCACTAATGGCAAGCCTGTTGGCCCCTATTTGTGCTGCCCGCCAGCACAGTAAGGCCCGTCCCTGCTGTATGGTCCCGCATTCCTCCGGGAGCTGGGTGACTCTAGTTCCTGCAGCCAGAAGGGTTGCCAGAAGAGTGAGAAGCTCTCAGGAAGCATCATCTGTGCAAACACCAGGACGGTGAGCAAGGAGGACACCGTGCTTCTCACAAACCCTCGGCAGTGAAGAGCCGAACAGGAGTGCTGGGGCTCTCCAAAGATCTCCAAATGGCCAATGCTAACAGCTCCATGTGCCTGGGGGAAGCCACCGGCCAAGCCAAGACTTTGCAGCTCTATCCTGCAGGGCGGAGACATCGTGGCGACATTTTGGTGCCAGGCCACAAGTGGTGGTGCCCCCAACCTACCTTGCCACTTGGCTGTGCTCATACTCTAGCTCAGAAACGAAGGAGCTCCTAGTCCAGCTCATTCGCTGAATCTTCGTTACTTGGGTCTAACTCTTGGCCCCCGTAAGAATGACTAAATCAGGCTTTTGTGGAATAAAACTTTCTGTGGAGTTTAATTTCCTCCTCTTTAATGCCAGTCAGAAAGAGACAGGGGAGAAACGGGATCAGGGAAGACTGCATGAGGCAGAGGGGGGCGAACAGTGCGCATCTTGGAGAGTGGATCCTTCTCTGTCCTCCACTATGGACTTCTGCTTCCAGGTCTTGGCTTTTTACAGCATTAATCTGCACTCTGCTGCCCGATTTCACAGTGTTGTCTCACTCCTGGGGTGCCCGTGGGTGTCGTTCTGTGGGCAAACCAGGTGGGAGAGCTGCTCTTTCTCCTCTATCACAGAATTACCAAGTTCGCAGTCCTGCGCATCCAGCTCGTGCCGGGAGAGGTGCTCCACAATGCCAGCCCCCAGAGAATCCCCCAGGACGTTGGTGGTCGTTCTAAGGCGGTCCCTGAAAAATCAGAGAGAAAAATGAAATACGGCTTCTTAGTAACCGCTAAGGGGATGAAGGCTATTTCGAGAAACATCTTCAGTAAAACTTTTTCTACTTTTCAAGTCACTAATAATTGACACTTCAGCCCTGTCAGGAAAATGACTCGCAGAGAGCCTTCCTTGATTGACAGCCCTGAGCACAGGCTTCACATTCATTCCCGCTCTGTTGCATTCCCAGTTTCTCACTGCAAAGTTTTAGACTTGCCACAAAACAAGAGAAACGTTACGGTAGTTCTACACGGACGGTTTATTTTCCAGAGGGCTGCTAAGACCTTCCTGCCGACTCAGATGAGCCTCGCCACATCTGTTACACCTGAATTGCATTTTGTTTTACAAAAAAAGTACAGAAATCCTGGTGCTGTTGTGCCAGATTTCCTCAGCATAGACACTCTCTAAGACAAGGCACCATATTCTTTGTGCAAGGTGACAAATCTAAACCACCTTTTGCAATGAGATCCTCTCCACAACCGCAACTGTATGTCAGAGCTGAAGCTATCACCAGTCCAGCGACCCATCATATCCTTGGACAACAGGTAAGACTTTGGTACGTGATGGAAACCAACCTTTCTGGGTAAGTACAAGAGGTAACCTGGCGTCTTAGGAGGCAGGGCTTTTTCCAACCAGGTCTGTTCTTATGCACAGTTCACAGGAGAAGGGGAGGTGTTGGGCAAGACTCTGTTTCCAACTGCTCAGCCATGGCTGGGAGCAGACTTTGGCTGCTTTGGCTACAAATCAGCAATACAAGATACAGAAGAACAGAGGAAACACTGACAGCGTATCCCTGAGTCAGGGTTTTGTTGTGTTTGAGAACACTGAGAGAGTGAGGGCTGTGCACAAACGCGTTCTTCGATCTGGCTCCTAAGAGCACTCCTGTGAAATCTCTCGTCCCAAGGTTTAAAAGGGAAAGCAAGCTGAAATGGAGCAATGTAGCTGACTAGCTGCACCCATCTAAACACTCCTCAATGTTGTACAGCCCCGCTTCAATCCGCTTCCCACGTTTGGAGGCGCAGAACCACCGCTCCGCAGCGTGAATTTGCTTTTTATCGGCACAACCTGTCCCTGTCAGTCTGGTTTCTGGTCACTTTATTAAGATAAAGCAAGCATTTGGCTTGGTGACCAGGTTTATCTGGAAGTGACCTCAGATGCCTTGGGTCACTGACGTACACGGTGAAGACTCCAGCGTGGGCAGAGAGGGCTACTGTCCAAAGGTCTCATGGATAAAGGTGTGGTTTAAGCTTAATGACAGAGGTTACTGAGCCTGTTCTTAGCAGAGACATTTGGGAACAGAAACAAACTCTGTAAGCACGGGCAGGGAGTGCGCAGCAGTGTGTGCTGCTGAGCAGAGAACTTACAGAAACCAGTCCACAGCGATGATCAGCGTAATGTCCTCAGTAGGCAGCCCCACTGATGTCAACACTATAACCATTGTCACCAGTCCTGCCTGGGGAATACCTGCAGCTCCAATGCTGGCTGCCGTGGCAGTGATGCTGGAGGGAACAGGAAAACAACAGCTGTCAGCAAAGGCAGAAAAGAGGGAGTTGCGTTTGCAAAAATCCCAGAAAAAAATCTAGGTTGGAAAGGATCATCGAGTCCAGCCATCAAATGTCGGGAAGCAGCTCAAACTCATCACCTACAAAACACCCTGGCAGCCTTTCTGGCAGCGCTAAGGTGCCCATCCATAAGGGTAAGGGTGGCCCAGCCCTGGAAACACAACAGGGGCTCAAGTGGAGCCTCAGAGACGTGGTGCCCAAATCATATGTGCCTCTACACCTGAAGGTACAGTACACCTGACTTTTCCATGCTTTTTTCCCCTTGTTGTATCTTGTGTTGGGTTTGTGTGTGGTGGTTTTGGTACCAGGGAGGGGGCCACAGCAAGGACCCCTGTGAGGAGCTTCTCGAGCTCCCCTGGCTCCAAGTCAGACCCACCGCTGGGCAAGGCCGAACCGAGCAGCGACAGCGGCTGCACCTCTGTGACAGCGGATTTACGGAGGGGAACTGGAGGAGGAGCGGGAGCTGCGAGGAGGAGCTGCGAGGGAGACACCTCTGCAGACCCCGAGGTCAGCGGAAGGCAGGAGGCGGCGGGGGGGAGGTGGGCTGGCGCAGAGCCCCCCCTCAGCCCCTGGGGAGAGGACGGGCTGTCCCTGCGCCCATGGAGGGCTCTGGGGGAGCAGATGCCGACCTGCAGCCCGGGGAGGACCCCACGCCGGAGAGGGGCTGTGCCTGGGGGAGGCCGGGACGCCGAGGGCAGCCCCCGCTGCTGTAGTTCAGCACTGGGAGGGCTGTGACACACGGGAGGGACCCACGCTGGAGCAGTCTGGGGGGAGCTGCACCCCACAGGAAGGTCTCACGTCAGAGACAGTTCCTGGAGGACTGCTTCCCGTGAGAGGGACCCCACGCTGGCACAGGGGGAGAATGCGAGGAGTCCTGCCCCCGAGGAGGAAGGAGCAGCGGAAACAAGGGGAGATGCCCTGACCACAGCCCCCGTCCCCGTCCCCTGCGCTGCTGCAGGGGAGGGGGGAGAGAAATCGGGAGCAAATCTGAGCCTGGGAAGAAGGGAGGGGTGGGAGAAGGTGTTTTGAAGGCGTGGTTGTATTTCTCACTGTCCTGCTCTGATTGTTAAATTAAGTGGTAGTGGTGTTTAAATTAAATTGATGTTCTTTTTCTGCCCCTAATGAATCTGTCTTTTGCCCACAACCATAATGGGCGGAGTCATCCCTCCCAATCCTTGTCTCAATTCCTGAGCCTTTTGTTGTATTTTCTCCTCCCCGTTCCTGAAGGGGAAGGAGTGAGCGAGCAGCTCAGTTGCCCACAACAATCTCCTGAGCAAAAGAGGAACCTGGCCACACCTCGGATAAGCCAACAGGACTGAAGCCCTTCCTGCAGTCTCAAAACTCTTTCAAAAGTCACCTTATCGTGATGATCTGCCCGAAGTCAAGTTCATAGTTGTTGACTTGTGCAATGAAGATGGCTGCAAGGGCCTCGTACAGCGCAGTGCCATCCATGTTAATTGTAGCTCCCACGGGCAGAACAAACCTCGTGATGCGCCTGTCCACACCGTTGTTTTCTTCCAGGCACCTGAAGGTGATGGGCAGAGTCGCTGAGCTGAAAGGAATTTACAAAACAACATGAATTTGGTATATGCTGACCTTGGAAGAGGGACTAAGCCTCTGCCTGGTTGATGATGACCTTACCCACCTGTTTTTTCACCCTGCCATGTGAGCCAGAGGCCAGAAGCTGCTAGGAGAAAGAACAGTCTAAGCAAGGCTTCCTCAGATATGGTGCACGCTGCAGTTGCACATTCAGACATGGCTTTCCTCAGGGGCTGGGACAAAGGCTGTGTAACCCTGAGGCTGGTGATGCTGGTATAACACCAAAAGAAGGTGATGCTGGAGGATTCAGGGTATATCAAAATTCCTTTCCCAGCTATTAAAACAAATTTAGCCCTTTGTCATCCCCCTTAGCGCACGGGACAAGAATGAACCATGTGTGAGAATTTATCTTGCAGAGATAGCTGAGAACTGTTTCCGAAGGAGAACATGAGCAGGAATATTTCTGTGTGCTTCAGAGTGTGGATGCACGTGGGAGAGACTGTTACGTGCTTGCCAGGAAACGCATGTAGCAAGAAACACGGCACTTGTGAACCACAGCTACCTACAATCCCTTGCTTTGGCTCTGCTGCAAGGCAGCGTGAGTCACTGAACATTCAGGTGTTGATGCTCCTGCCTGGGCTTCCAGGGAGTTTACTGCCGGCTGCACACAGAATGTGTGCCCAGGAGAGAGAAAGGTGCAAACGTGTGTGAGTACACGTGTGTGAGTACACGTGTGTGAGAGGTGTGTGTGCACGGGGAATAATCCCGCTGTTCTGTGGGATTTGAGATTTGTCCTGGCGAGGGCTCCTGAGCAGGGGAGTGGGAATCTTTTCACTCTCCACTGAGCTTGGCTGGACCACTGTAAAAAGTGGCTACTGCTAGAAATTGTGAGACCACAGTGCTGCACTGAGGGCAGTGGAGTGCTGAGAAGCAGCCCTGGAGTATCCACACCAGCCCCAACCCCGCTCCTACGTAGCCATCGTACCTTGAGGAGGTGCCCAGGGCTGTGATGAGCGCCTGCAGAAGCCCCGCAATGAATGCCCAGGGGTTTCTGTGAGTGACGATGAAGTAGAGCAGTGGCAGGATGCAGAGGGCATGGATGAGGAGTCCAACGATGACGGTGAGCGTGTACATCCCCAGCTGGCCTCCCATCACTGCTAGGTCATCCATCTCCAGGATTTTGCCAGCAATTAAAAACATGATCCCAACTGGAGCGTACCTGTGGCAGAAACACAAGGCTGATGCTCAGAACTGGCACCCACGCTTTCACGTCAGCTTTTATGCATGCTGTCTGGACAGATCCCCCATAAGCCAGCACACCAGGAGTGCTCACTGAGCCTAATCTTTGGATGATACTGCTGGAAACCTGGAGAGAGCCGGGACTTTTTCACCACAGGGTCAAGAAAGAGCTCCTGCTGCACTGTCGGGGACTCCAGCACTCTGTTGTGTGCACAGCTCGGGTACTGGTGGAGGTTTCCTCCTCCTTTTGAGTTCCCTACATGTTTCCACAACACTCCTTGTAGAATTGATAGGGGAGGTTGTGTAGGGGAGTCTTTGGGGTCCCTTCCTTTCCTAATGGAGCTTGGGCCGAGGGTATCCTTTTTTTCACTGAGAGCCACAGGGAAGCACAGGAGAAACAGGGAATCGGGGTGTAAAAGCAATTGTCCCATAGGCTCTGGGATATCAGCCTGAAGACAGAGACATTTAGGGAACAGAAGATACAGGGAACCCGTATCTGGTGTAGGAAGGACTGGGCGCACCAACACCTGTGAAAGTAGCCACGGTTTATACAAAACCCCATTCTGAGGTACACTGCTGTCGTTTCTTTATGGCTTTTTTCCCCCTCTATAACAACGCATCTCATGAGCCGCAGTGAGGCTCCACGGGATGGAAGCCGTAACACAGACACGGAGAATATTATGGGCACTGAACTAAACATGGACAAATAACTGGAGCAAAGAAAATCCCAGCTCCACGGCCATACCTCTAAGGGCTGGGCCTCTACAGCTCAAGAGCTTACATGCAATTCATGCACAAGGCTCAGAGGTCCACATGCCAAACTCCAACTTAGCCTGGGAGGTTTGGAAAAGTTTCAGGAAAGGATTTCACAAATATTTCATTTCCTCTGGCCTTCCTCTTAGGAGACATCCTTGGCTGCGGCTAGTGACCAGATCTCCCCAGGGAAAACAAGCTCCGGGGAGATGCTCTGCAGACTGTGCCTTCAGGAGGGAGTGCTGGGCTGCAGCTGACAGTCCTGCCTCCTGTGCCAGCAGGGTTTTGTACGTCAGGAGTTCTCTGCAGACGCTACCTACTGCATGTGCACAGGCACCTTCCTGAGTGTAACCAGTGTTCCACACACCAGCACCCTGCCTCCTTCCGCTCTGAGGGTGACCTGAAGGACGGGGCGTTGAAAGCACCTTGACATTGTCTCTGGGAGCAGTGGGCAGGTCTACGTGTTCCAGTGTGCGTGTGCTCTCCCTTCTGTGCCCTCGGACAACTCTTACCTCTTCTCAGGAAAGCAAGGACCCAAGTTCTGGCTCATCTGTGGAGAAAAAGATCCTAGAGGGGCTGGGGCTCCCCAACGCTCTGCTATGAGCTGAGGGTTGTTCTTCCCCTTTGTGTCTTCCGGTGTAAGGCCTGTCTGTCCCCCTGTGCTCAGGGTGTTGCTCTGAGATACAGGACTGTGACTACAAGACCAGGGAAAGGAAGCAGGAGTGATCTAAAATGGGAGAGTGTGCGGGACTGACAGATCCCTTCCCCGCTGGGCATTTCCATGTATTCTGCCAGCCCCACATCTCTCCTGACTCGCGGTACCTACCACAAACTGCTGTTTAGACCTTGAGCCCTACATGGGTAAAGGGCTTAAAGCAACAAGATTTGGTAAAACGCTGCCTTCTGGAGAATCATCTCAGAAACGCCTTGCTTATCTGGCCCGTGCAGCACAGGCAGCCTTGCGGAGAAGGCAACAAGCAGCTGAGCTCTAGAGGGGTCAGGATCTGGGAGACCTCAGACTGAAAGGCGATAATTTTTGAGTTGACCTTGTCAGCCAAGCTCAGCTCTCAGAGCTGATGCGTTCAGGTGCCACCCTGGGTAGCAGGAAAGTGGCAATATGTGATTCATAGCTAAGCCAGACTTCTGGAACATAGCTGGAAGGAAAGCTTTTGGTGGGAAAGCCTCACACCCTACCCCTGTTGGTAAGGCTAAGAGATCTTCCACTCCAGCTCTCTGGTCTTCCAAGGATGTTTCCAGCAGCCTCAAGGAAAGCAAGTCGTGGTGTACCTGATATTTCTAAGGTAAAAAACAAAAAACAGGAAATGAAATGTGAACAAATATCCCATCCAGACTTTTCCCTTCAGCCTGATGGAGCCAAAGGAGAGCTGTGCCCATCTGCTTTTCCTGTGCATGTCATCCTTAAAGCTACCCCACTTCTCGTCAGGTCAGCGGAAACTGCACCTGCAGACCTCCTGCTCCAACCGGCCGTGCTCCTCACCAGATGATAATGGCCACCAGCCTCATGATGGCTTCGTTGAGGCAGTTAAAGAACTCCCGCAGGGCCCGTCCCTTCTGCTTCATGCTGCCGATCACCAAACCGAAGCACATGGAGAACACTACCAGCCCCAGCGCGTTCACCCCATTGGCTGAGCCCGGGATGGGAATGACTTCTTCAAAGGTCAGCACCTCGGAGACGGTCCCCAGGGCATGGGTGATGTTCTCCAGGATGCCAGTGGAGTTCTCAGGCGCAGGGATCTGAGTGGTTGTCACACCTGCTGTGACATTGCTGCTGTGGAGGATGGTTCTGGTGAAGACCCTGGTGCTGTACTGCGTCTTGTACTGAAAAGACACGGATTATCAGATGCGCTCACAGACCCCGGTTCAGGAGCTCAGGACAACATGCTAGGCTCTTGCAGCCCTTCCTAAAGAGAGGACCGCAAGTTCCCGATGACCTGTGTCGGAAAACTGCTTTGCCTGTTCTCAAGCTCCCTAGCTTAGTGCTTTCATTAACAACTTCATAGAGCTGAAGGTCAAAAGAGACAATTGAAGCATCTCATATCCCTAGAACCTAGATATTCTGGCTTCTCTGATAACCCTTCATGCTCCTTCCAGGGACACTTAGCCTTGCGGAAGAGACAAATTCTTGGTGGATTTCACCGCCAGTCCAAGCCTGCTACCCGAGATCACACAAACCCGTCCTGACCCCGAGCGTGGGATCGGACAGAGGTTGAAGCCCCCGTCTACAGCAGCTTGAAAAGCTTGCAAGGGGGATGCTATAATGCAGGCTAATGGCTGAAAATCCTCCTGGAGCAGTCAGACTTGGGGAAGTGTGAGGGCAGTATAAAGCAATTGCTATTCCACCCCTCAGAGAAGGAGGTTGGACCACGGTCTAGGGCACAGGGCACAAAGGGAAGGATAGGCCAGGTGGGATTTCATACCTGTTTGAAGCAGGCTTCTACCAGGTTGGGCGGGAACATATTTCTGCAGTAGATAAAACAAGGAAAGAGTTATTGTCCTGTCTGACTAGCAAGAAAACACGGGCTTCGCAGCCAGCGCCTCTGTCCCGGATCAGCGTCAGGTCACAATTCTCACAGAGCCAGGTAAAGCTGCAGAGCAGATGGGCCCTTCCTGATGGACAGAAGATGGGAATATACCGATCCGGAGCCGGGCACGCTCTGCACCTTTTCAGATATCTACTGCACCTTTTCAGACTCCAGCAGGTTGTATTTCGGGTATGTGGAAAGAGACTACAGACATATAGCGCTGGGATATGGGTCCATTGGAAAAGCATCAGCAAACCCAACTGAACCTTGAAACGATAGCATATTACAATTTTTAATATACTGCTTTGCTCTCAGCTTCATCTCTACATCTGTCGCTTGAGCTCTATATTATATCGTACCTCAGAAACATAGCTTCAGAGCACTTGAGATAGTACAGCTTTGCAATTCACCGTGTAAGGTCACGGCAAGGGAGGGAAAGACAATGTCTTGGGAGGCACTTCCTCAGTTTCCTTGGGTCAGGGAAGACGGACATTTGGAGCAGCCTTTGCTGGGTGAATTTCCGAAGGGCATGCAGTCAATGATAGTTTTCATTACTTGTTTTGCTGAGCATGGCTTGGCCTCTTGCACTAATACCTCTAAGAGACGGGCTGGATTCCAGAGCTCCAAGCCAGTCGTTTGATCTCAGAGTGGCAAAGCCAGTCAGTTAGACTGAGCTAGAGGCAGCAGGCTCAGCAAGACTCAGCCATAAACTTCTTTCCCTAAGAGTGTATGCCTAAAGCTGTGACACTTCAAAAGGACATTCCATGGAGGAATGCAATCTCCCTGATGCGGTCTCAACACGACACCATCTTGCTCACCCACCTCACCAAGTCCATGAAGGCATCGGTGGTCTGCACCTGCTCGATTCTGCCTTCTCGGTGAAGCTTGTCCTTCGATCCTTTTCCTGGGTGGATGATGATCACCATGAGTATGCCAATGAAGACCGCTATGATTGTGGTCACCATGTAGTAGACGACAGCCCGCATCCCCATCTTCCCTGAGGCTCTGCCATCCAGTGAGGCCATTCCTGGGGAACCACACGGAAAGACAAGGTGAGAACGTCTATTGTCTCAGAAGGAAGGGGAAAACCCGAGGAAGATTCAAAGTGTGGAGGGGACATGCGTGACTTGGATGGGGAGCTGGGGTCTCTAGGAAGCACAGTGTACAAGGGGCAGACTTTGGAGCTCCAGGGTGATGTTGATGTGGGAGAATGTGGCTTGTGGTTATGAAGAAGCATAGCACCGGTGGGTCTTAGGCTGCATTTGGGAATACAGAAATTTCCTCCTAAAGCTCTCAGAAGGGAAATAATTCCCTCCCAGTACGCTGGGCCTTTAAGTCCCTAATAATGGGATGTTTCAGCAGGTGGAAGGCCTTGCAGTTCCTTCCACTGTCTGAAAGCTTGGCTGGCTGGCACGTCTTCTATGAGGACCTGAACGAAGCAAGCTCCCCGGCCAGAGGTCAACCCCAGCTCTTTGGGACTGACACGAATGAACATTCCTTGGGCTGGAGGGAACCTGGCACTGACTTGGGCAAAAAACTTGTTGATGTTTGAGGTTATGTAGGATGAAATCCTTGTTAGGGCTCAAGTGCTGGGCCTTGGAACACCACACTGTGTCCTCCCCAGTCTTCTGAGAAAGCACAAGGCCTTCTGCTTCTCTTTCCCTCTACTGAGCAAGCGGGGGTATGAGTGTGAATCATGTTCGCTACAGCTGTAGGTTCAGGCTTGTCCCTATTAGCCAAGCTAATCCAAGCACCTCCAGCTGGGGCAAAAAAGGGTACTCCAACAGCAGAGCATCTGTCTGCTGATTATTGCCTCGGCTGAAAGAAGCAGAAAGCATTTCTCACCTGTAATCAGGCTCGAGACAATGAGAGGAAGAACCAACATCTGGAGCATACGCATCAGCAGCTCGCCGGGGAAGGAGAAATACTTGATCTGGCGATAGGTCAGCTGGTAGGGCCGGAGGGAAAACGCCAGGATGATCCCTGTGGGTCAGCAAGGGATGAGAATGGCAATGGGACAGTGTGACCCAGTGGTCTGTCCCGCAGTCCTACAGCGTGGCTTTGCTCTTTCTCATCTCCTCTCACCTCCTCCTCTCCCCAGAGGAGTAAATG
>NW_020799140.1:496998-520741 GCF_003259725.1 Athene cunicularia | reverse complement strand
GGGGGGATGAGTCCTTCCGTTCGCTGACTCTGTGCCTCTTGAACTCCACGGTACGTCAAGAAACTCTGGATTCAATCCCCTGTGCCCCAGAATGGACTTGTATTATTTATGTAGTAACCTCCTAGTGAACTGCCGGGGTTCCAGCCCCCACCCCAAATTCAGGCTGACATCAGGGTGATCCCTCAGCCCTTCCCAAAGGGGGGAGTTTCCCTTTCGGCTCCCCCCAGGGTGGGGCCTGGCAGACAGAGCGTTGGGTAAAGGAGCCCCGGGGGTCCCGCAGTCAGTAACCCAAGGTCGGGTGTCCCCCGAGGGATAACAGCGGGGACCCCTGGCAGGAGGGGCAGGGTCTGTGTGAGGGGGACGCCCTGGGCAGAGTTCCCTGCTGGGGAAGGACCTCCCGCCTCCCCGGGACTGGGCTCCGGGCAGGTCTGGCTTTTGTAAACGCGGGCTGTGGGAGATCCAGTCTGGGGCTTCCTTGGTCTGAAGTGTTTGGCTTGTTGACCCGGTTGTCTCCCGTCCCTTCCATGGGAGACTGCATGTCACCATTTATTGCACCCGCTGCTGGTCGTGCGGTGTCGCTGTTGGGGTCAGTGGGGTTGATGTCCATTATGTACAATCTGACTGACTTGTCTGTACCCCCAGCGCTCACCATGGACTGACCCTTTGTATCAAATACAATCTGGTTATTGGTTCATCTTCGTGCTGGCTGTGTCCTTTAGGCCAGGCCTAATAATTGGCAAAACACCTAGATACGGGTTTGGGCAAGTAAAATTATTAGCTGTCAGGTTCCAATGAGCCAGGATTCTCTCACATTTTGTATCCTCCTGTCTTGCCAGTTACGGGCATCACTGCCCAGTACAGGACAGCTCTCAGATCTCACCCTTTTCTATCACAGATTGACTGAATTATCCCCTTTGTGGTCCATTTTATCTTCTGTCTGTGGGATTTCCAGAAGTCTGTCCCAGAGCTTACTGTCCTTATGATGGGAAAAGTAATTGCCTGCACAGTCCGCAGGGATAGAACAGAACAGGCTCTTTCAGTTGGAAGGGACCCACAACAATCGTCCAGTCCAATGGCCTGACCGGTCAAGGGCTGGCAAAGTTAAAGCATGGTATTAAGGGCATCGTCCAAATGCCTCTTAAATCCTGACAGGCCTGGGGCATCGACCACCTCTCTAGGAAGCCTCTTTCAGTGTTTGACCACCCCCTTGGTACAGAAACGCTTCCTGATGTCAAACCTGAACCTCCCCCGGTGCAGCTTTGACCATTCCCATGCATCCTATCGCTAAATCCCAGGAAGAAGAGGTCAGCACCTCTCTCTTCACGTCCCCTCAGGAAGCTGCAGAGAGCAATGGGTTCTCCCCTCGGCCTCCTTGTCTCCAAACAAGCCAAGGCCCAGGTCCTCAGCTGTTTCTCACAGGACATTCATTCCAGCCCCGTCTCCGGCTTGGTTGCCCTCCTCTGGACACATTCAAGAACCTTCACATCTTTCCTAAATTGTGGGGCCCAGAACTGCACACAGCACCCTGGCGATGCTGCACCAACACTGAATAGAGCAGGACAATCCCCTCTCTTGCCTGGCTGGTCACGTTGTGTTCGTGGTTTGCCCTCTTGGCTGCCAGGACACACGGCTGGCTCCTGTGGAGCCGCTGCCCACCAGCACCCCCAGAGCCCTTGCTGCAGGGCTCCTCCAGCCACTCCTCTCCCAGTTTAGACTTGTGCCCAGCATTACTCCATCCTAGGTTCAGAATCTGTCATTTGATCTTGATAGATTTCATCCCACTATCATTGTTCAGTGCTCCGGTCTATCTAAATCCCTCTGCAAGGCCTTTTGTCCCTCAAGACAGTCAACAGCACCTCCCAGTTTGGTATCACCGGCAAACTCGCTAATGGCACATTCAACTCCTGCATCCAGATAGCTGATAAATATATCCGTCAGGAGCGGCCCTAGAATTGCACCCTGTGGAGCACTGCTGGTGACTGGTCACCAGCCAGATGTATCCCCGTTCACTACAAGCCTTTGAGCTCTGCCCTGCAGCCGTTCTTCACCCAGGGCCTGTGAACCTCCTCACCCCACATTTGGAAAACTTGTCCAGAAGAATGCTGTGAGGAACAGTACTGAAAGCTTTCCTAAAATCCAGCAAAACTACATCCACCACTTTATCCAGTGGGTGGGTGACCTTATCATGGCAGGATATCAGATTAGTTAAAGGGACTTTCCCTTTGTGAACCCCTGTTGACCGTCTCTGATGATTGCGTTGTTATTTAAATGTCTTTCAATAGTAATGGGTATAATCTACATCATTTTTGCAGGAACTGAGGTTAGACTCAGAGGTCTGTAGTTCCCCGTGTCTTCCCTCAGCCCTTTTATGAGATTGGGATATCACTGCCTAGCCTCCAGGCAGCGGGGATGCGATGCAGCTTCCTGCAGCAGAACGCATTGCCACCGAAGACAATCACTTCTAAAAGCAGAACAACCAAAGAAAGTTTCAAACCCCAGAGTTTCTCTTTCTTACTCCCAAATCGCTCTTCACCGAACAACCCAAGGCACCTTGGCAAGGTGAAGTGCCACCTTACTTTGACATGCAGAGCTCCCATCTCGAGTGAAGCGAAACCCATCACGCCACGCCTCTGGAATCACCAAACCGGGATTCCTGTGTGCTATGGTGACCTGAGGAGACCCATGCTGAACCACGGGTATGGAAATGCAGACTCACCTCTCCTCCAAACCTCGTCTTTCTTAGGACCGTGCCCCAGCAATGGCAGGGATTTCCGTACAGTGAGGGCGGGAGCAGAACCCACACATACAGAAGGACTCACCTGCTCTTTCCTCCAGATGTCTCCCCATCCACGTGCACTGGAAAGTGTATTTTTGTGCGAACAAAATTAAATTTCTATTTTGACATGGGAAAGCTCAGGATTAGTCATTAGATCCCCTATTCCACGGTGTGCTCAGCAGCCTTCTCAGAGCAAAACTTACTGCACAGAAGGAACTCACCAGCAGAACTTGCCGCTGTGATGTCCCCACCCTCTCGCTGACTTGCTCCCTTTCTCCATCTGCATATTTTGCAATACAGCAGCCCCCTCCACAGCACATTCCCTCTGTATCACTGGCCTGAAATTGTGTAAATATTCTCTATTGCATCAGCTGAAAGTTCTCAGGCTGCTGTAGTAAGTCCTCAAAACACTCTTGCAGATTAATGGTCTGTCAGAGGCTTGGATTTTCCTTCTCATGAGGAAGAAGTGGATTTGCTCTCCTGGGGAAGCTTCTCCTCCTGGCTGCTTCTCCAGGCTCCACTCTGCCAGAAACACCGAGATATTTGAGAGAGCATTTTCGGAGGTAACCTCGAGGCTGGACAAGGATGCGCAGGATATTTTGCAAGAAAGTTCAGTGTTGCAAAACTAATGCCTAGTTCCTGGCAGTGAGGTTTCACATAAAAAGTGGAATTTTGGCTATTTTTGGGACACCAGTCAGAAGATGGTGAAAGTAAAAAATGGGGAAGGAAGACTTCCGTGCTGTATTTTTTGTCCTGCTCTCTGCAGAGTTTTGTGTGGTTATTTTCCCATCTACACAGGGAGAAGATTTCCAGCAGTGGGGGAGGAGGGCAATGGTGCTTAAGGACCTATAAAGAGCTAGAAAATAAGAAATCTCTGAATCAGCCGAGCTGTGTCTGTTCCTACTTGTACTGTATGTTGGAGAGCTCCCCTCCTCTTTATGCTGTGTCTCTGCTAAAGCAGCCAACATCAGAAAGGCTGAAACCATCCACTCTGCAGTACCTTCCCATGAGCGTGTTTTAAAGACAGAAGAGAATAAAATCCTGGCTGAAGGGAAAGAGGAGCCAGACATTACACTTTTACCAGGAGGCAGTTTCACTGGAGGGTTAAACGTGGCAGCACCAGGGCAGGTTTGCACCCCCCTGTCACAAATTGAGTATTTCTGGCCCCACTGTGCACTCTTGACATTAAATACTGCTAGGCATGAATTATGCTTGAGGGGAATAATACACCTTTCATGTCGCAACATGCTCAAAATGTTGTGGGTTTGTTTGTTTGGGTTTTTTTTTAAGCACTCAGAAATCCCCGTGCACATCTTAGATATTACTCTGTCACAACAGAAAAAACGAAATTGTTGGGGCAAATTTTAAGCGGTTTTGCTGAAGGAATTTTTGCTCCAGGGGGAGCTGGAGGGGATGGGCTGCATGTGCATATGCAGAGGTAGCTAAGAAAGGGCCCCATTCCGCATGGAAAACAGCTCCCCAGAGGTCGGGGCAGTGGTGCTGGCCGGAGGAGGTCAGCTCTGTGTCACAGTGATGCTTTGAGTCTCTGTCAGGGGGAAGAGACTTTGTGCTGCCCACAGAGAACCCGTTTCACTGTTATGTTGGTAACCAGGGGGAGAAATTCCCTGTCCAAGCAGAGCTTTGCATGCCTTAGCACTCCTTCACAACAGGAACAGAAACTACATTTAGGCCTACAGGGAATAAATAAATCCACTCCGTGCCTGCACGCAGCCCTGCCCTCGCTCGGGTCACATGCAGCAGGCTCTGGGGTCACGGGGCTCTGGGATTTCTGAGCGTGAGGGGAAACTGCAGAAGATTTTTGGTCTGGTTTTGTCCAGGCAACGGTCAGAGTTCGGCTGTGCTGGGCAAAGGGGAAATGCGTTTGACTATGTGATCCAGACGGAACGAGATGCTTGCAAACCGGGCACAGCGCAGCCTCCCCTTAGGGCCTCCGCACAGTGTCACCCTGGGACCCTGGAGGTGCCAGGGGGGACCAGCACCAGGGTCCAGAAACTCTGCTGTGATTGTGCCCGCAGGTTGAGGGAGGTGATCCCTCCTTCCCCTCTGCCCAGCGCACACCTGGAGTGCGGTGTCCAGATCTGGGCTCCTTGGTACGAGCGAGACATGGGCACACTGGGGAGAATCCAGTGACGGCCACAGAGATGATGCAGGGACCAGAGCACCTCACATGGGAGGGAAGGCTGAGAGCTGGGGCTGTTCAGCCTGCAGGGGAGGCCCAGGGGGATGCTGTCAGTGCATACTTGAAAGGAGACTGTGTAGAACAGTGCCAGACCCTTCCCAGTGTTGCCTAGTGACCAGCTGAGAGGTGGTGGACACAAACTGAGGTAGCAGACAATTCTTCTTAAGCATAAGGAAAAGCTTTTTAACTGTAAGGCAGACTGAACGCTGGAGCAGCTTGCCCAGAGGGGTTCTGGGGTCTCCATCCTTGGGGATATTCAGAAGCTGACTGGACACAGTCCTGAGCACCCAGCTGTGGCTGACTCTGCTTTGAGCAGGGCGGGTTGGACTAGATGACCTCCAGAGGTCCCTGCCAGCCTCATCCTTGCCGTGATCCTTCCATCTCCTGCTGAGGTGCTGCGGGACAAGGCTTGACAGGACTCCTCAGACAGCACTGACACACCCCGTCCCTGCCAGTGTCCTGGACCTGACTTACGTAAGTAGCACAGCGCCATGGTCTGGTTCCCCGCTCTTCTCTCACCCTCTAACTCCTGCCCAGCACTCTTGCACCACACAGAAAGATAATCAGGAAAATGCTACTTCATGGAAATGGCCAAGAGCCGTTTGTGGCTACTGGACAGATCATCGGGACCCCAGGGGTGTCTCAGCAGAGGGGGAGTTATGGGTCAAGTGGATCCTCTGTGAGATGCTCCTCTGGGCCAAGGAAGGTCCTGGCCGCTGGCAGCACATGGCACTGCAGGGCCCTCTTGCCGTGGTGTGTGAGGTAGGAGAAAGTAAACAAAAAGTGCAAGCAAAGACTTTATCTGCATTCTTGCCCCGCACTTTGCTCTCTCAGCAGCAGCCAGCCCGTGCCCTGGTCCCTCTGCCCATGTACCGCGCGCTGCCATGGCTTTCTGACTGCTAACCTCTCCAAGAGATGGCAGCTGGTTATCACAGAACCCACCCCGAAACCGTGTGGTCAACGCAGCAGAGAGCTCCAGTCCTCAGAGGGTTCAGGCTCTCGTCTGGGACAAACCCAGCTGTCACTGCTCGGAGGAGGGGAGGCAGTGATTGAAATGCGGGTGCTTTACCTGGCTGTCCCACTATTGCTCCAGCAGAACACAAAAGGGTTAATCTAATTAGTCAGGTTCACTCCCGGGACTGGCAGAAGTCAGCCAAATTAGAAATGCCCACTGCAAAGCCTCTCCCAGGTTTCCCAGCCTGCAGGGACGGGGGGAAGAGTGGCAATACAACCCCAAAGCAGAGGTGCGGGGTACAGCGTGTACTGTCACTGCTGCGGGCACAGAGCGTGGCCCTCGGGCTGCTGAGGGGATGGCACACGTCAGTCAGGCATCCCCCCTCGACACCCGCCACCCCAGGCTCCCCCTTCCCTCTGCTGGCGCAACTCTTTTTTTTTTGTCTTTTTTTTTTTTTTTTTTTTTTTTTTTTTCCCTGAAAACCAGGCAGTGACTGTGAAATAATCGGTACTTTTCAGCCCACTGTTTCTCTTGTCTCCAAGGAAACTCCGCTATTATGTTCAACATCAAAACCAGCAGGGTTTTCAGGGTGGGAAGTCTCCACAGGTAGCACCAGGGGAGCACCGTAAGCGAGAGAAGAGGGAGGGATCTCTGCAGGAGGAAAGGGGTTGGGAAGAGCCTTGCACAAGCCAGGCAGATCCGGAGGGCCAGGCAAGGGACACGGAGGAGGCTCTAAGAGTCTTTTTGGGGTGGACGGCTCTGGCGCTGGGTCACCTAGTGAGAGGGCAGAAGTTAAACAGCCCATCCCTGCGCGGCGGGAGGGAAGACTCAGTGCTTGCCAGAAGGGCTCTGCCAGGCTCCTCAAGGGCCATGCTTTGCCCTCAGGACTCTGCTCAGTGGCCTGAAAATTGCAGTTAGAAGCTATCAAGTCCTACTTGGGTTTAGGCAGATCCTTGGCACTCCAGAGCAGGAAGCTACAGTCCCTCCAGTGCCGCTTTGCAGGGACTGTCTTTGCAAGGATGGCAAAGGAGGAGTGGATGTCTCCACTCCCATCTCACCTTCCCCCACCAGTAGCTCAGTGCCTGTGACCAGCAGCACTGAATCCAGACACTGTGCTATTCGCTGTTTTTTTCAGTCCTGGGGACCAGGATAGGGAGGGCTCACAGATGCCCTGGCCAGAGGCATCCTCACCCCTCACGCTGTTGGACCCTTCGCAGCCTGGCCCATTGCTTGTCCTTGGGAAGGGTAGTACGAGCTGAAAGCAATGCAGCCAGAGTGCCTATGCTGAAAATTTCTGTTCACAAGCCCAACTGGGGTGAACTCAGCCATCTTTGTGTTGCTATAGCAGCCCCTGGCAGGGCTTTCTGTTCAGTGAAGTGCTAGGGCATCTCCATTTTCCACTCAGTACCTGGCAGTCAGCTTCCTCGCAGCTAACTCCTACCGTGACAGTGGAGCCAGGAGAAGAACGGATCTGCCCAGGGCCTGGCCACCGACCCATCTCTGTCAGAGAGCACCAGCTAAGGGCAGAGGAATCTGCAACGGGCAGGAATTTCAGCCCAGCTAAGCTCTACAGTGACAAAGTGATCAGCAGCTTTGTGGCCTAAGTCCGATGTTGGGAGGATAAATTCCGCTCTCCCCATTGCTCTCTACTCACGCTAAGGTCCTGTGATAAGGCTGTCTCTCTCTAGCTGCCCACGAGGCATTTCTCTGCAGCTCAGAACATATTTCCCGCTTGGAAATCACTCCTCTCTGGACAGTCCCCTGTCCTGAAGCAGGGTGAGAACTATCCCTGCTGCTCTCTCATGCATATGCCCAAGGAAATCTCCTGCCATCCTCCTGTCCTGCTTCAGCCCCTGGACCTGGCACGGCTCTTATTCATGCATTCAGATTTGCTGACAAAACCACTCACCTGGAAAAAGTGCCGGGCGTTCAAGCAGGAAAAGCAGTGGGTCTTTTTCGTCTTGGGGGATTATTCTGAGTTGCTTTGTTCTGTAATTCTTTAAGCTCAGAAGCAGGATGCAGGATTTTCTCCTTAGAAGGGTACAGCGTTAGCAGAGAGCGCTGAGCAGTACCTCCTGCGAGAGGAAAGGAAGACTGTAATATGCTCAGGATACATGGCAGTAGGGGCTGGGGGAGTGGCATGTAGGAGGAGACTGAAAAAATCTTCGATGATTGCAGGAGACCAGAGGACAGAAAGCACCTGTCACCATGATGTTGCGTATAGCCTGTGCTGGATTTAACACTACCAGTGGTTTTGCACTTTTTTCTGCCTCCTCACACCAGCTGCAAAGAGCGTTAGCAGTAACAGAGAGCAGGGCAAGCTGTGAAATGGGAACCAGAGCTCATCCCCATGCCACCGCTGCCCCTCGGTCTGTCCCTTCCCCGAGGGTGGCTGCCTGCAGAAATCCATCCAGCAGCAACAGCTGGATACCCCGCCCGGGCAGGTCCCTCGCCAGCCCAGCCTGTGTAAGCGGGACCTCAGAGATCCAGGCACACCCTGTGTTTGTTCAGACCAGCCGAGGGGATGGACGAGTTCCCGTGCCTCCGCCGAATCGCGGTATTTTCCCGGTGGTGTATTGGGCAAGTCACAAGGAGGAATCAATCCACTGATTGTGCAAAGGGAATGCGTTGGCAATACAGTCTGTCATGGAGCCAGATTCTGCTTTCAACGAAGCAGATGAAAATTCCACTGTCTTTACTCACTGATGTCTTAAATATTGATTCCTGCTGCAGTTTCTTTGATAGAAGTCCCTCATTTCAAAATTTCCATTAACGCACTCTGCCAAAAACACAGGTCGGGTTGGAGGTGTGAGCACCACACAGCCTGTGCTGGCCTCTGAATGGGGCAGGGTGAAGAATTATGTCTAAAACCCAAGCCCCAGCACCAGGGTTACAACCTCTGTTTCTATTCCCACCAGATACGTGACTCACAGGGGACGTGTCACTTGTTTCCTGACAGTAGCCTTCTCCTTAATTCAGGTGGCCCCAGTGCAGGGATGTTGCTGCATGCTCCAGGTTCAGCATAGCAACAGCAATGCGTTGTGTCTGCAGCTGAGCTTGCCATGTTTGCACTCACCCAGCAAAGGGCAGGTAGGTCAAAGCCAAAGTCAGGCTCATCTGACAGAGTCCTAGAAGTGAAATCCCCCCGAGCCCTGTGTCCCCATCAGACTCAGTGGGAAGAGCAGAGCTAAACCTCCTCAGCCCAGGTTACAGAGAGCAGCTCCCAAAACCAGCTAGCTTTTTGCAGACATTAATCCCAGAATCATTTAAGATCATTGAGTCCAGGATTAGATAGGACTTGGCAGGACAGGCCCTTTGGAGCCTGGGGTCTGTCGTTCTCCCTTGCTTTAACCAGATCAGCAGGGACACAGGCCACTGCTGACTCAGGAGACGGGGACACACGGACACTGACAACTCGCTCGGTCTTCACACAGCCCAGTTGCTCACATGTAGATGGAGGAGATGGCACGACTCTTCCTACTGAAGACTGCACAAGTTCAGTGAAGCCTTAGGTCAGGCGTCAGCGGGGGACGGGGAACCCAAGCCCTGCACCCTCCAGAGTTTCAGTCATCTCTCCAGCAAAGGGCTACACAAGAAGATAATTTTATTCCAAACTGAATGTCTCTGGTTATGGGGAATCGACTCCATGCTCTGCCTGCACCACACCCCCAAAACACTCCTGTAGAAACGTTGGCTGAGAGTTAATCCAGGCACGGGGGGTAAAGGAGGCGAGTGGTGGCAGCGCAGCCTGGGCACGGCGGGTCCCTGTTGCCTCTCCTGCTGCGGCCACCAGTGGGGCAGCCCCAGAGAAAGGGCATCTCCTGCTCCTCTGCCCCACTTCTCTCGGGGCCTTGGCCAGCAGCTTTCCCTCCAGAGGTGCCCGACCTCACCGCTGGTGTCTGCTGGAGGCTCGGGTGGGCGGCAGCACAGGGCACTCTGCATTTCTGTCACTACCCAGAGAGGGGCAGAGCCGCCCCGCACTTGGCCACCCCTCGCCGCCACCCCGCATTCTCCCTGACTCCGCCTCGGGGAGGAGGGGCTGGCTAACAGCCAGCGATTGTCCTTTCCCACTTCTTGTGCCTGAAGTTCAGCTTGGCTCCTGGAACCTGTACTAATTCCTACCCAGTTTTTTAATCCCCAGGTTAATAAAACCTTGAGGCCTTTTTTTAGCCCTAAACTCCCAGTGACAAACACCTTAAACCTTCTCCTTTGGCAACTTTTTCCATGTTTCATTTCAACTTGCACCTTGTGGCAATTTCCAGTGATTAAAATAGGACCCAGAGGAACAATGTGAAGCTACGGAGGAGGTGAAGAGCTCTTCTCCCTTGGGATGGAGGTGCCCGCTGCTCAGGCGGTCGTTCCAGGGTGGAGCGATCCTTGGTGAACAAACGCCACCATAAGCGAACTCCCCCGAGTCTCTCCTTTTTCTACAAGTGCCAGGCACACCTGAACACCCACACTGCACGGAGGCCACGCGATGCTCTAAGTTATCAACAAGGGGTAAAAAGGAAACCCACAGCGTCACCCTTGTGACCCCCCATGAGAAAAGACATGACAACTGCCCCTCATTTCACGTAGCCACCTCGTAAGGGGTCTTCTGATGCTATCCTTGCCCGGCCATTTGAAGATAAAGGCAGGGCTTGTTGGGAAATAGCCTGGAACAGCTTTCCCGTATCAGCTCCCTCGTGATTTTCTCCACAAAGCGCCTTTCAAACTGGTTTATGCTAATCTCGCAAGTAGACTAAAAATGTTACACAGGGACAGGGCAGTTTGTTTTGCACACACTCCCTCCTTGAACACGCCCTCAGTCTGTATCGCTGCCCAACTTGGAAAGACCTCGGTCCTAAAAAAGGGATGTTCGGAGCAAACACTCTTGAGGCAGATTTTTATAGGGGTGTTTTGTGTCCAACAGAGAGGTTTGCAGGTCCAGTAGAATAACGACTTTTTCACCATCTCTTTGTTTTTTTAGGAAAGACATTGATTATCTATTGGATCTTTAAAAAGCGAACCACCTAAAGATGGGCTAAGTGTTGATTTATAATATAATGGTAAGGGGAAAACCCACCCATGAATCTCTGCTAGCACGCAGCTATGGAAAATTGAGTTTGCTGCACGCAGCCTGGGTAAGGCATTGAGGCTGCAGGGCTGGCTTAGAAAAACCCAAGCAGATGGATGCTGCGTCCACTGTCCCATGGGTTTCACTGTCTTCCCAGAAGCACTTCCTCTGTTATCCTTTTGAAAGGGCTCAATTTCTCTGAACTGCTGAAAAAAACCACCCCTGAAACATTAAAGAGCATGCTGCAATGAATTGCAGGGGTAGGGGTGTGCAGCCCTGTCACCTGGACGTGCGGGTGACCGAAGGCTGCACCTGAGCCATCCCTACCCAGACGTGTCCCAGGAACGTGGGCGCTTTCTGCCAGAGTGAAGAAAGCCGCTGGGATATTCCCACTTGCTAATCATCGTGGGGAAAGATGTGATTTTCTTGTTAAACGGTCCTTCAGCCCTTCCTTCCCTGGATTTCGCAATTCTGTGGTCTTGTTCTCCTTGTTACAGTAACCTTAATTTGGGGGCTGGCATTAATTTTGTATCCTGCACGGCTTGCTTGGCCCAGGGAGCAGAGACCAATTATGCAGCTGTGACCTTCATTCCAAGTTAGCAGAGTTTCTGCAAATGAATCTCCTTCGTGTTTCACAGAGCTGCTCAAATAATGGAATTTCCTTCCTATGGGAAATGCCGCTATTTCAACACTTATTTTTGCCCTATTTTGGAACAAAAAGACAAAATTTCAACTCTTGCAACACATGAACTTCAGGAAAATTCAGAAATGTAAAGAAATGTTTTGGTTTGGATCAGACTGATGTAAATCTGCTCCGACCTGAGCTGTATTATTTCTTCATGTGAGTGCCTCTCATCTTTTCAGTCCTTTGCATCGACGGCAGCTCTCCTGGTACTCTGCAGGGTCCCCCTGTAGCCGAGCTGATACGGTGCATGATTCCTGATGCAGCCTGGAGGGAGAGCAAAGGCCAAGGCCAGGAGGGCTAAAAGAGAAAGGGCATGTGGTGCAGTTCTCACTGACAGCACCTGCCAGGCCATTTCGGTTAGAATTTCTGATGGAACGACAAAACTAAGACAGTGGTAGTTAAAAAAAAAAAAAGGTATATCCAGTGCCAAAAAATTATTACCCCAAATTTTTTGACTAGGTAGTTTCGTCTGATGTGTGAGACAGACTTCTGAGAGCTCCTGAAGTTTCCGCTGTTCAAAAGCGCCCTCATTTTCCCCTTGGTTCTGCTGAGGGTGTTTGTGATTGAGACGTTCCAGGTAGTTTGAATCCCAGCTCATGCTCCCTGCCTCTCCCAGGTGCACAGGGAACTTGTGCTGCACACTTCTAGGAGCAGTTCTGCTCTGGGAGTTTGTGTGGTTTGTATTGTACCATTAAAAAAAAAAAAAAAATTACAAATCTCTCTATATCACTATACTGGCCCAGCCATGAGACCTGCAGATGCCTACAGTGGTTGCTCTGTGATGCCTAATTCCTACGTCACCATTCTCAGGCTCTTCCCTGGTTTCTAACACATCAACAACGCTTGTGTCTCCGCTGCTGCATGGATCTCCATCCCCGACCTCCACCGGGGTGGCAGACCAAAGGACCTTGCTAGCACACCATCCCTGCCCCCAGGCTTATCTCTAGTGAGCCGGTGATATCCACCTTTACAGAGTTCTTCTGACTTTGACCTTTCTCTGCGCTGTTCCCTCCCCAGCAGCTCTCTCCTGCTGCTCTTTCCCAGCTTCCCCCACAGCTGGGTGATGATGGGGCAACGAAGGATGGTTGGAGAGAAGGGAATCCCACCCAATTTCAGAATCAGAGTTGGGCTCTCAGGGAAACACAGGCTATTAGGTTGGAAGCGATTACTCTGGAATAGATTGAGTGATGGTGGAAGGTCCCTGAGAAGCCATGGAGGGGGAAATTTTATCTTCAGTGCGGGGTGATGGCGTCCTGTAGGGCAGCCAAAGTAGCAGGAAGGCCGAGGCTGCAGGAGCAGCTGCGTTGGGAGGAAGGTGCAGAGCTGCATGCAGGGCACGCTACATTGTTTGACTGCAATTTTTATGGAGCCGTGCAATACAAAAAATAGTAAACAATATTTCCTGGCAGCAGCCTCTAAACTCTAGGGAACACAATAATTATTTGCTCTGAGCGTGGTTTGCTTCTGTGAATGAGACACTGCGATCCAGCACCTTCAGGTACACCCTGCTTCATATTAATGACCTGAAATGTCTGGCCTGGCAATTAATTCCTTCAGGGGAACGCTTGCATGCCTTTCCCACAACAGCACGTGACTTTGTTTTGGGCAACCTGCATTAGTGAGTTGTACAAACTGGAGGAAGTCAGAGAGCCCCACTGTTGTTTCAAGTTAGCTTGGTTTGATACTACTGCAGGCTAAGTCTGCCTTCTCCGAGCTGGGAAAACAGGATGGATATGCTTCACTTCTGCTGCTCTGATGATATATTTGTCCAAATTTAACTTGGCCCATTTTCTTTGGCATTCTCCACATGGTATTACCATTGGCATTGTGCTCTTCTCCAACCGCTCCCAACGCTGTATATGTGTATATGTATTACAAGGACAAAAGGGACCAGTTGTGATCATCTAGTCTGACCTCCTTTTTCAGGACAGGAATAGCCCTGTGTTAATTAATTTTCTTTTAAGTAGAATATACTATTTAGAAAAATTTCTGAACCTGCATTACTCTCTTCTGGTGGTGATGAATTCACCACGGTTTCAGGCAAATTATATAAGCCTGGGTCTACCTGACCCTGGAAATGATGCGTGATGATCAGGGGGAAGCAGTCAGCTGCTGCTGGAGAGGAGCTGCACTGAGTTTACTGATGTTAACGGCAATACTGACATTGATGCACCGAGAGGCTGCAGCTCAATCAATGTAGATGTGCAAACACTTGCCCATACAGCACCTGCAGTCACACCCTTAGAGGCTAAAATGCAAATGAAATCTGGCGTATGAACAGCTTAGTCAAGGTGGACGATCCTTCAGCAGACAGTAGGGCAGCATCACCTCCAAGTTTCTTCCAGATGCCCCCTCAGGTCATCACCTCCCTCAGTACAGATTCATGGGGTTCCTCCTCTCCTCCTCCCAAGTGAGATCTTAGTCTACAGACTCAAGCGTTGTGTTGACTTCAGGGGTTTGATTTTGCAATTTGCTTTCCACTGGGAATCTATGCAGTTATTCAGCGGCTTTCTGGAAGGAAAAGAATTCAGAACTACAGGACTTTGGAGAAAGCAGAGCTCTAGAGGAAATCTATGCCCTTGGCTTTCTGTCACTGAATTTAAGAATTCCTTACTTTCAGCTGCTCCTGATGGATTTTGTCTTTCATTCTCCCAAGTTTTCTCTAGGTGAAGCATGTTCTACCTCTCTCTTCTTGAGAGACTTTACTGCCACTCCCCAGCATCCTTGAGGAGCTCAGGCAGGGAGTTTTCTCCCCATCCCCAACTGTGGATCGTAAAGCAGACGGGTGAAGGGTGGCCCCACATGCCCGGGGGTGCCAGGCTGAGCTCGGGCAGGCAGGGCCCGAGTCCTTGCACAGAGATCTTGGAGTGGTGCTGGCTGCACGCTGTCAACAGAGGCAACGCAAACTGTCTCACAGCTCATTACAGAAACTGAGCCGAAGGGAAGGCACGTTCCCAACTTATCAGGCCACCTCCTCTGTGAGCTCTCTGATCTACTTTTCCAGTGATTGTTCCTGACCTAGGAGAAGCCCCTGAGAAATCTCACAGTTCATAGCCTGCAGCTGAACAGGCATCTGCGAGCAGCCACGGTGGGGAGCTGGGAGGGTGGCACATGCAGTCCGACTAACCAGCTGGAAAATTCCACTCTTCTTCTTCACAGCTGACCATGCTGAAGTGCCTGGGAAGCAAAGCTTGCCAGCGGTGTGTTTATCTGCTCGCCAGGCTGCTGCTCTGCTTTGCTCCCATGAATTGTGTCACGTTTGCCAGGATACCCGCGCTATCTGCTCAGCCTTCTTTTAGCACTGTGATAAGAAGTAGCTCTGGAACAGGGTCCTGCCTACTTTGCTCTGCTTTAGAATATTTATTTTATTTTAGCACTGCCGACAGTCAATAGTGACATGAAGGGTGAGGCTCCAGAATGGGGACACCAGCAGGACTGACCTCTCCAGCTCTGCCGAGCTGAGCACAAGAAGCTGGTTCCGCTGATGCTTTCACTCCCTGCACGTCCGCTAAGGGATCGGCTCCAGACAACCTCTCTTCGCCCCTGACCAACTCGAAACCTGCTAACTTGCGTAAAACTGGTCAAGCAGCTTGCAGTGGTCTCTTCTTACTTACAGACTATCAAACCATGAATGGTAAAGTAATACCGATCACCATTAGCCCTTCAACACCGCGGAGTCCCGGCTGGCTGAGGATGTGAAAGCTCTCATGGGCTCCCAGCCCCCATGTCCCTCCCTTACTTGCTCACATTTTCCCCTCTTGGTGTATTTCCACCCACCTACACGCTCTTACCTTCTGAATTTGCAGCTGTGCTCGCCGTAGGTTTGTTTAATCCCCTGTTAGGAGGTGAGAAAAGCCTGTGGCGAGTGTCTGGGCAGAAAGCCTCACCCTACAATGTCACTCAGGTCACCAGCACACACCCAGTGCTAACCAATGGGAATAAATCCCACGGGAATTACGCAGCTGTAAATCCTGGAAACTATGCCCCACGCTTTGAATGTACTATTGCTGGTTTCCTTGCAATCCGATGCAGTGCAACACTGCAAAAAGCTGTGGATTTAAGCAGCAAATAAACGAACATTATTCAGACTTTTCCCCCTAAAACTCCTGGAACGTGGAGTTCCTCAGTCGTTACTGGCCACAAGGCATCCCGCTGCTTCTGATCATGGGGGGCACAAGGAGGTGCAGAGCAAGCGGCTCCACAGTTATCCAAGGGACCAAATGTCCACCCTGCAGCGATAACGTGCTCCTGGCACCGACAAGAAGGGGAGAGAGGAGCCAGCAAGAAGCATCCTCTGGAGGGTTTTACTTAGGTACTCAGTAACAAGGTTATTTAATAACGCTTCAGTTCCATGATACGCTTCCCTTACACAGGTTTTTAGATGCATACATCAGTTTCATCCACAGGTTTAAAACTTTGCCTCAAAACAGTGTTGATGGGGTGTGGGGGGGCCTGTAGCATTTTCCAGGTCAGATAATTTAAAATACAGTATCAGAAGAGAGACTGAAATTTAGAGAAGTAATGCTTGCTTGGTCTAACCAAAATTTCCAGGCATCTAGCACAAAAATTAATTCTTGAGTTCTGGTTAAAATATGTATCTTGCGTAGCTGTGGTAGAAAATGTGCAAGACTAGACTGAGTGAAGTGACACAGCCAGTATCCTTCCTTTATTTACACAGAGCCCCAAAGCAAAGCTGCTTCTCAAAAGGTCGGAAGAGTGTGAGCTTCTGTTCACAAAACCTGGATTTGCATAAACTTTGTAAGAACAAACTATCTTAGAGATCTCTATGGACTTTCTACAGGGGAAGCCACTGGGATGATCCCAGTTTGACTGAACAATTGCAAATCCATCCATCTTTCCTCACGGGTGGTGTTTTCCAGCTCTCGCCTTCTCTGGGCTCTCCAGGTGTTCCATGTCTTCTCTGAAGTCCGTAGTATCCAAACGGGGACGCTGAACTCAAAGCAAAGCCTCTTAGGAATGGTGGTTAGAACTGAAAGCTTGCTTTAGTGCTTCCTGGCAGCATTTCAGATCTCCTCAGGATACTTTTTTTGCAGTAGTGCCTCTTCCAGACCACAGTGATGATCTGGTAATAAACCGACAAGATTCAAGAATGTGCTAATTCTCAAAATCTCCCGCAGTCACCTCAGCACGACAAGTAAAGAGAGCTAGGATTTTTGTGTGTGTCCATTATACAGTAATTTGTCTGACTTCCTTTACTCCGTATCACAGAGGCACCAAGAAAAAGAAGGATGTGAAGGGCGGGTGGAATGAACTTGTAACTCTAGAGAGGCGGTGGGAGATCTCCATTCTGAATTGCTTCTCAGCTCATTTGCAGGAGCCAGTTTCCACAGACCTGACCTCAGCTGGGTGACGGCCGGTGAGGCAACCTGCCGCAGGTACTCTGCACTTCCCACAGCCTGCCTTCGTTACAGCCACATCATCTGCAGCCCTCGGACCTCCACCAGCACAACACCATTAGCAAGGAAGGGATGGCTCAGTTATTCAGCAGCTTTGTACTTCTAATTATTTTATGCCAGTGAGGTATAAGGCAATGCTGCTTTGCAGAGAACAGTACCTGGGCAAGGTCCACCACTGTCCTGCATCTTACACACCTGATTTTCCACTTGAGACATGTCCTTTCTGGTTCTAGAGTTAAGCAAATATCAGTAGCGGGGACCAACTTTACATCAGCTTCCATAAACACATCTGCTGTGGCTCTGATCTGCTTGGACCTTGCAGGGCGGGGGGCAGCAGCCAGGGACTAAACTGCATCAAGGTGTCAACCAGGGCGGAGTGTGTCTGGGTTAATGCCAGCAAGGCAGAAGCACGTGGGAAGCCTGAGCTGACTTGCAGCTGCCCAGGGCAGGACCTGAGAGGGTCAGGGCTGCTGTAGCTGGTGGTTAACGTAGCTATACTGCCCTGGTTGACAAAGGTAGAGTGCTCTGCTCAGCCCGGCCAGGGGACCAAATACCTACCGTGAGCTGGGCTCAGAGCTGAACACACGGGGCCCCCCTGGAGAGCTCCTCGGCCGGGTGCCTTCGTCTGTGTGCCTCAGCTTTTTACTTCAGATTCTTCTCTGACACCTCAAGTCTAGGAAGGTGCCATTTAGAATAAAAATTGGAATTCACGTAATCAGTGATTTCCCAAGAAAGCATTCCAATCGCCTAATCACAAAATTGTCGTGGCAGAAGTCATGGTAGCTGATAACCCCCGACTAGGGACAGATGCTGATTGAGACACATCAGCACAACACCCCAAAGCTTTAATTTCCTCCTTATTTCCTCCACTACAGTTCTGAATGTCCACAGTCTATATTTCTAATTTTCCCAATTGTTTTTGATTATATATATTCACTGCTAGATTTTGAAGCCAAGATAAGCCTCGACTGCTTTTGTTACAGGCAAAAATGTTCCAGACTGCTGGAGAATCTTTAAAAACATCATGGTGGTAAAGAAGACAGAGGAGACCAAAGGTATCGGCTGTTTGCAGGCGTGCCCACAGACTTGTCTGTGAAATCATTTTCTGGAAGAGCCACCTGCCTGCTATACAGCCTTGGCAGACCTGAGCCTGTGCCCTGTGCACCTCCAGATCTATGGCCTTTCTTTTGAGGTCCAGTGCAGCACCTCTAAACTTAGGTAGGCTGAAATCCTGTGGTCCAGTGCCACAGCGCAGGGAACTAGAGCAGGAAGCCGTTTAGAGATGCTAACCAGAGAGGCAAGAACACAGTGAATTGTATGAGCACAGCCAAAACCAAGGAAGTGAAATTTTTCAGTCAGAAATTGTGAAAAATAAGTGCTTGCTTCCCCATCTAGTGGTTATGCTCGGAAGGAGGAAGGCTCCAGTAAAAATCAGCTGCTGGTCTCTGGAGGCTCGGCTGCGTGCGTGTATCAACCACCACAAACGTGGCCTTTGCATGTTGATTCTGATGGACAGGCTCTTGCAGTTCTGACTGTCCATGTCCTCTACCCGCGCAGCTCATTTCAGACAGTCTTTTAAGAATGAAAGAGATCAAATGTATCACAGAATTCCAAAGAGGTATAGGTAGGGCAGGAGATCCTGTACTTTAACTTGGTGCTTGAAATTAGGCTGGCTTCAAAGTCGGGTCAGGTTACTCAGTTGAATTTGGTCCAGTTGAATTTGAAACTCTCCAAGGATGGAGAGTCACCGCCTCACTGCTCCATATGCCCGCACTGCTCCACCACCATAGGAAAACACTTCAGGAAAACGAACTCCTAGGAAAGAAAGCGTTCTCCAGCCCTGTCAGAGAACGGGTGTAAAACCCCGTTTTTGCTCGCACGCTGTGCGGGCTGCAGAGGAAGGTGCTGTCTGCACTTCAGCTCTTAGGTTGTGCCAAGCACAGGCTCCAGCTGCCGGGTCTCCCAGGGATGCACGAGGTGAGTGAGATTCTAAGCCTTTTAGTTCAGTCCCTAAATAGCCCTAACTACCGCAAGTTTGCTCACACTTTCAGGCTCTGCCATCACGCAGAACCCACACAGGGCCATGGGAACCACCGGCACACTGAGTCCTGTGCCTGGAGGGTCAAAGCTGAGGAGCAGCATTCACACTGTGAGTCAATCTGAGATGGGAACTGCAGACTGGGAAGCTTCCTAAGGCTTTTTTTTTTTTTAATGTGAGTGGGCTGAGTTGCCCTTACACACATGCCCTTTGCTGGAAGCGAGCCACAACTTGAAGTGCCACAGCTTGCTTCCCCTGACAGAAAAGCTCAGCTTTTGTCCGGAAGGCAGCTTCAGCGATCCCCCCCCCCGGCGTTTTTAGGACGGTGCCCACAGGTTCTGTGTTTCGGCACATCCCCTCAGCCCCTCCTGGCAAGCTGGCCCTCTGCTCTCCGGGCCTGGGAAGGCTCCTCCTTGTCCTACATCACCATCTAGTGGGTGCTGATCGAGGCACAGCCAAAGGAGCGGGCTGCGCGGTGGCCCCTGGGGACCAGGGTGCTCTTGGAGCTGAGCCACGAGCCATGTCTGGGTGACCAGACCTGGGGGCAGGAAATTGAAATTCTAGAGTTTCACCCCGCTCGGCTGTTCGTTCCACGCAAAGCAATTAACACAGAAACGTCCCCCTCGTGTCAGTGGTGCGCTGCCCCCGCTGTCACAGGATCTGCAGAATCCCCGAGCCATTCGGGTTGGAAAAGCCCCTCGGGATCAGCGACTCCAACCCTCAGCCCGACTCTACAAAGTTCTCCCCGACCCCACATCCCCCCCAGCTCATCCCAACGGCCCTGAAACCCCCCCAGGGATGGGGACTCCCCCCTCCCCGGGCAGCCTGTTCCACTCTCGGACCACTCTGTCTGGGAAACATTTTCTCTCCTGCCCAGCCTGACCCTCCCCTGGGGCAGTTTCCAGCCGTTCCCTCTTGTCCTGTCCCTGATCCCCTGGGAGCAGAGCCCAGCCCCGGCCTCTCTGCAATGTCCTGTCAGGAGCTGCAGAGAGGGATGAGGGCTCCCCTCAGCCTCCTCCTCCTCACACTGCAGTTGAACTCACATACAGTTTCTGGAAACGCTGAGTAACCCCCCCAATATTCCCTCGGTTTTATGCCAGGTTCAGTTCTGCGGTGTGTTGAGCATGTGAGCAGCTTCACTCATGAATCAATCCATTGGTAGGACCTATTGATCCTTCCACCATAGCAAGTGTTTCACCTTGTAGATGCTCTCTCTGAAATCATTGTGAATCCTTACAGATGAGGATATTAGATGGAACTGCATTTAATAACAGCCTGAAAGCCTTCAGAAACTATACTAGATGACAGAGAAAAAACAAGGTGTAGGCTGTGTAGGTGGTTGGTTCCTCACATGGGCTTCCTCAAAACTGTCAGGAAATGACCTCTTTCAGCAGAGAAAGACAGATGGCTTTCCTTCCTCGGGGAGAAACACACGGCTCAGTCCCCTCTAAGGGGGAAATAAACATTTCATAAGAAGTCACCTGCTGAATTAGAACCTCTGAAGTCGTTAAACGTTAACCAACATCACTGCCGTCTTGTTAAAGCAGCGGCACATGCACAGCAGTTTATGCACAACTATTAGTTTCCAGCGATGAACCACTGCCTTCACAGTTGCAGGTACCTTGAAATCAGGCCAACAGATGTGTTTTATTTATTACTGTGATTTCCAGCAAGCAAATATTTGTAAATCTGTGGTATGGCAGCTGTTCATTAACCCAGTGTCATTAACACAGCAGTTTCTAATTGAGGGTCATGATGCCACAGGAGTTCTCAGCTGTCACAAGCAGGATCAGGATTCTGACAAAATATTCTCAGGTGGGTCTAGAAGACCCACAGAAATGGTCTAGCAGCTGGGAAAGCCTGTGACATTGGTCAGGTGAGTTTGACACAAACCCAGGCTGCTGTTGAGATAGGAAGCTCTATTCTCCCTGAGGTTGCTGGTCCCTGCCAGCTCTCTTGTGCCATAAGGAATGAGTCCTCAGAAATAACCCCTCAGTGCAGAGACAAGTTAAAAAAAAAAAAAAAAAGATCTTCAGCTGGATCAATTCCAGCAGAACCCGACTTCCACAGAGTCCTGGATATGCTTCCCAATTAATAATGGTCACTGTATCACTGAAAATCATGGAAGTGCTGGTAGAAGGGACCTCTGGAGGCCTCTGGTACAACTTTCTGCTTGAGCCAGGTCTACCACCAACAGCAGACAAGGTGGTACATATAGTGACCTACATGGTGAACATCTCCTGACTACCTTCTTGTCCAGGGCACTGGTAGAGTGATAAGAGTTGGAAACGAGATCATGATGACATGTGGCGCTGCCTTCACCCTAGAGCCTCTCTTTCTTTCCCTCCGATTAATGCTTACAGCTATGATCAAAACGCCAAGTTATGTTATTGCCATCCTGCTATGGAACACAACACTGTGGTAAATCCTTCAGGGTCTCAGCTCATCCAAATTGCAAAGTCCAGAAAACCTTCAACCAGGGTGGGTTGAGGTTTTGGGTTGTGGTTTTTTTTTTTTTTAGAGCTCAGCCATGGAAAAATATTTAATTTGTCAAAGTCATAGTGACTTTTAGGCCATGTCCCTTTAGAAATGCTGACCTAACAATAGTACTAATCAGAAAGTATGGCATTTATAGTATCTTAATGGCATGCACCCAAAATAGATTCTAGTTATATCAGCAAGTTGACAAGCTCACAGCGTACAGATAACTCTTGTAATTAATTTCTAAAAGTCACAGGAACTGTAAAGTTGGTGTGGGTGGAGTTTACTTTTTAGTGAAATAATAAAGTGCCAGAATCACACTTACCCTGGTATTATTATAGACTTACTCGAAGGTAAATTAAACCAGAATCTGGTCTCCAAACTCTGTTAGAATAAAACTGTTAATTTTCCTCTCTTATGTTAATGATGCTGGGGAAGTATAGGCTCTAATTAGAGCATGAATAGAGAACGCACTGTGACCTGCTGGCTCTGAAGGTTTAGTGAGTGTAACTTTCTGAGGCATGTTCTTCCTAAATCACTTCCCTTAACTAGGTCACACCACCCACTATGCTAGTATCACATATTCATGAGAGAAGCACAGTACAGTAATTCCTATAATTAAAGTTGCTCGACATTTCCATGTTAAAAGCATGTTCAAAGTTTCTTATAGGTTTAACAGGCTTCAATGCTCTGAAGTGAAATTTTCCATAATGGATATCTGTATCAGAATAAGGACTTAAATTAAAAAGGTAATTATTGTTTTTTTAGATACTCACATAACGGGTAATTACTCTCACACCTTTCCAATATTAGTGTTTGGCTCTGTTTGTAGGGCACGTCTGCTTTGGGACAGGAACTTAATTCCATAAAAACTGAAGCTGTCAGCCACATTGTATATCCCTGAAAATTATGGTCCTCATGTGGTTAGAGATATGCTAATATTTTTGGCTAAATTGTCCGCAAATTGTCTGCACCAAATGTGATCCAGTTCTCCAGGGAAGAGGCACAGGCAAGGTCTAGACCTACACATAGGCTCAAGCTGCCGTTTGGACAGCACACAGCCAGTGCCCAGCCCTGCAAGCTGCCAGTGGACATACACAAAATGAAAGAATCTCACAAAGCTGTTCGAAGTCCAAGACTATGATCACCGGAGATGATAAAATCAGCTTTAAGTCAGCTGGGATCAAATAAAACCCACTGCAGCCTAATGACCAGAGTTTCAGTGGTTTTGCCTGGGGCTAATTCTGATTTAGCAGTGCTGCTCTTCATCTGCTCACGCTGACAAGGGGGTTCAGAGCCCTGACCTAAAGGCCCGCCTGCCAAGTATTCTCCTCGTTTTCTGCCCGGCCCACTCTCAGAGCCAGAGCTGACGCTGCTGGGTACCTGGTGTGAGACTCAGACCTCCTGTTCTCGTAGGCGCTTGTTGGGTATTTTCTTGGCAAAATTAGTTAGTTGCCAAAAATTTAGTCTCTGATGAAAGGTTCAGTCTTTTTAACATGCTTCCTTTCTTTGTGTTAACATTTCCTGTCTTTTCATCGGGCATGAAAGGTGCTCAGAGTGCAAATGTGTATCTGGAATATTTGTGTAATTCCCATTTTTTTTTCCCCCAGTTGTGACTAGCCTCTGGGATAAACATAGGACAAACTCTGACAGTGCAACTTTTAACATCTATCAAAGCCCAAGAACAGATTGCCTGTGGAAAAGACCTTCCAACTCTGTCAGACGATGCCTTCTTGTAGGGCAGGCAGTCTTCCTCTGTTCTTACTCCCCTCAGGTCACTCCTGAAAATGAAAGTCACAGCCTGTGTCACACAGCACAGCACAGGCTGGGCTGTGTCAATGGATGGTGGAACCATGGAGGCAGAGATCCCCCTGGTCCATGCCTGTGGAACCTTCGCCCAGGTCCCCCCCCAGTGCTCAGATGCCTCCCATGGGTGTCACATTTTTTACTCTTTTCCTAAAGTGAAAAGCAGGGTCACAGGAGTGGGGTTTTTTTAAGAATTTGTTTTGTTTCAATATCTCTCTCGCTAAGCATTTGCCTTAAATAAGGCAATGTCAGAGAGGCGTACGTCCTGCTTGGAGAAGGAGAACCAGGATTTGCGAGGGGCATTAGTGTTTATGCCCATTTATTCCACA
>NW_020799140.1:450076-496948 GCF_003259725.1 Athene cunicularia | reverse complement strand
GGCGGGTCTGTGCTGCCCCGCTCCCCGCGCGCGGAAAGCGCGTCCTGCCGCCCCCGGGCGCTGCGGAGCGTGGCAGGGGGTGCAGCGTCTCTCTCCCGGGGCAGTTCTGAGCCGCTTTGCATCCCTCCGTGTCCGGTTGCTTTTTGGGGTTGTTTTCCACAACTTTAGGACTGTTGTAAATCTTCCCTTCCACTCCTGTTACTCCCTTAGCTAGAGGAAAGATTAATAGAGGCGGTTATGTAAAACTAGGTGAGGTCTGATAAAATATACATTTTGTTTTTTCGTTGAAGACCTCTGAAGTAATAGTGGTTTCATTTTTCTCTGGGGAGAGTTACGGAAGCATGGACTGCACTGCTGTAGGATTTGGGTATTCTCTGAGGTGTGTAGAACACTGTTAAGCAGCAACAGTGGGCATCAACAGTTTGCTTTTGAGAATGACTAACTTCCCTCAGAATCTCTGCAAAACCAAGCTTGCCCCCAGCAGTGTCTCTGTTGTTTCTCGTCGTTTTTTTGGCTAGTGCAACAAAAGGAGAAATGCTCCCTCCGTAATGAAGGGGGTGACTGAAAGTTTGTGAGGCCCTTTCTTTCAGGATTGTTTCCTACATATGAATTCTCTACCAGTGGCAATTACAGTTCTGATCTTAATGTTAAGCAACAGGAAGCAAATATCTGTTGTAGGTGTAGCTTTTGACGATGAAGTCTAGAAGCAGCTAACCACATAATTACACTTATTTGACAAATCCTGTGATGCAGCATATCTTGGGCTGTTGGCTCCCAAACTCAAGGTGAGCTCTCAGTGCCCGAGGAGGTATGATAAGTGGTCTCAAAAATGGAATTAAGTAGTCAAAACTGTAATGACTGTGAGAAATTTAATGACAGCATGTAAATACTGTCATCGTAATGACCTTATAATAAACTTTGATGGTTTATTGTGTTCTTTTAAAACCAGAAGTTTGGGAAGGGCTTTCTTAAGTTGTGAAACCCACTCGCTTTACCTCCCTGTTCTAGTGGGAAGCAATAAGCTCAGCAGTGAATTCCAAGTTACCAATGTTTATTACATTTTTTGATGCTGACTTGTCGTGTGTTTCCGCCCCATCTCTATATTTCTGCGGAATAGTGTAGACTGTTGGGGTGGGGGGTGGAGGGAAGTGTGGCGTCATCCTTACTTTTTCATCTGATCTTCCTTTTTCTTTGTTTTTTCTCTTCAGACCCTTTCCTGATTCCAGTGACTTCCCTCACCTGCTAATCTCTTTAGTTTGTGCTCGCATCTCCTTCCAGAGTTGTCATCTTCATCCTTTGCTGTTCTGTTTCGTCTTGCAATAAGAATATGATATAATCTTTCCTAAGGTTAAGCAAGATCAGTTTCCTTCTGAACTACTCTCTTCTGCTTATTCTAATATCCTTGGCTGCACTGGCTGACATTAGCTTTCTTTCCTCTGGTTCCATTTTTGACGTGTCTGTATACCAGTGCAAATACACGTACGTACCTTCTGGAGTTGGCATCCTTCTGCTGAAAGTCAGTGGATTCCATAGTCTCTCTACTTGCCTTGTTTGCTGTCTCTGACATGGCAGAGATGTTCTTGGGTGACTTGGATTGTTTTCTCCTCATTCTTAAACACATCAATCTGTTTTATTTTTCCAGTACCGTAGGTGAATGTTTTATTTCTTTGTGCCTAGGTATTTTCATTCAACTATATGACATGACTGTTTTGGTACTGATAATTCTTTGATGTTCTGCTTCATATTGATCCTCTCGTGTTTGAAGTATTTGAAAGCTAAATGTTCACGTTCACAAACCAAGTATGGTTAAGACAAAGCTCTTAATATTCCTTAATCTTGATTGATCTGCACACAACAGTGCTGTCTCAATTATACTTCATTGTGAGGTGTGAAGCTAATTATTCTTTGACACATAGTAGACACAAGTACCTAGAAGGAAGTTTCAAGTCATTCTTTTAGATTCTTTGAGCTTAACATGATTGAACAATAGCTTTTCTCGTCTGTTCATGCAAGTGAAACTCTCTTGGACTCTTACCCATTTGGTTATTGCAGACCTTCTGGCCTTGAAAAGTGCTGTAACCATTCTACCAATATACTTTAAGCCTTCAAACTATTTTATTGGATGATTTTTCTGTGATGCATTTCTTCAGAGCCACAAGCATTCCCTCTAGTATTTTAATGATTACTTCATTTTCTTAATTCTAATTGTTCCTTGAATTTTTTCCATTTGCCTGTTTTTCCTTTTTCTCTAGTGAGTTGGTGAAACTGTACCCCTACCTCTCTGTAGTGGTTTAATGACAAGCTCTATCTTGGCAGAAGGAGGTTGTTGGGTTAAGGGGGTTCTCTACTGCAGAGAAGGGGGGTGAAGGATGAGGTGCTCTGAGCGCCACTTTCCAAAGAAGTTTGTACTGTGAAGTTTCCTAGAAACAGGTCCTGGTCTTTGCATTGCTCCTCATCATGAGAAGAGGTGAACTGGTAAGTGTGGAGCTGATGAAGAGGAGGAGAGAGTAACTTCTCAGCTGTGTGAAGTTTGGTCAGCTTTGTCACGAAGATACAGTGACATTGTGATAAAGGCTTTAGGTACTGGCGTGGTGAGAAGTTTGATTATTGAAAACCAGGATTTTGGAACGGTAGGCACAGTTGTTACTGTTGTATAAAGTCGTTACTGAATGGTATTAGGAATTTTCTCCAGTCTTTGGTGTGATGTTCTTTGGTATTCTAGCTGTATCATGTCTTAACACTGACACTTCACACATGCGGCAGTGAAGTATGATGGAGAACCAGGCACTTTCCTGTCAGGCATATATATTCATGTAAACCCGGATGCTTTTCTCATTAACTTGCTGTTAATAAAAGTCGTAATTTGTTTGTATATAACTTGATGCTGAAGCTGCTCTTTAGATGATTGGATCTCCTTGTGTTGAGAATGAATCCCTTTGCTACCTTTCAGTCATTGAAAATGTACAAGTTTTCCTCAGGGCTAAAACTTGATGCCTTTCTTCACGCTTCCCTTTAGGAGGTGCCTACACCACCTGTGTTGGCAAACTCTCTCCTCAAACACCAAACACAGTTTATTTTGCTTTATGAAATTGCTAAGCATACTGTTCATGATCTTAAGTTTACTCTAGCTGCCTTAAATGTACAAAAGAGAATCGAAGCAGTTCCTTTCAGATTAGAAGCACCGTTCCTTTGCCAGGCTTGTGTGATCCTCACACTGCTGCTGTGCTATTTCTGGGTTTTTTTGCTGTGACTGTATGATTCTACTTGCCTTACTCTAGCTTTCATAGGGAGGAAGGTCTGCTCTTACTTTGAGGGGAAAAGCTGGCCTGCACCGCTGTCCCTGACATTTGTAGGTCTTTTTTTTTCCCCATGGTGATTTACTTCAGATAAACTAGGGGACACAGAGTTAGGCTGAGTGATTTGGTTTGTTTATTTGGAGATGTCCTAATAATTCACACCCAAATACAACTGTCTAAATACTTTAATAACTTTTGTTAAAATTTTTTTGAGTTCTTTATAAATATTTTTTCTACAGTGCAAAGTAGTTGGGCTGCCTCATGGCTTTCTTCCTGTCATGTGAAAATAAGCTGCCTTTTTCCATTTCTGACTTGTAACATTTGCTTTATGTGAAGTACCTGAGCTGAAATAGTAAAATTACCAAATGCAGAGTGTAACTTATTTCTATTAATGTCACGAAGGATTGCAAAGTGAAATAACACATGCTCCGCAAACACAAAAGGTTTGTGCTTTGGAATTTTTATTTCATCTTAAATAGCTAAAAGGCGTTTTACCTTCCAATGCGAGCTGTGGAAGCCTTGTCTGGAAGTAGCCTGCTTACTCATGCAATAGGAGACAAAAAAATAAAGGGTTTGAGGGCGAATGAGAACGTCGGATGTTTTACTTCAGAAAAAGCAACTTATCAACATTTTTAAAATGAGGCAGAAGTATCTTTTTCCCAATGTCAGTTATATTCATCATGACATCATTTGTTAAGTCAGGTATAAGTGATCTAGTCTTGGTTTCTGTACTTTCTGACATAAAGTATGATCGGACTCTTGTGGGGCGTTCCTGGAGATCAGCTGTTGCTGTGGTACCTTGCTCATTGCTTTCAGTCTGTTTGTAGCTGTTGGAAAAGAAGCTTATTTTATTATCAGCACCTTTAGAATTTTATAATGCTGCAAATTGCTCATATCTCTCAATAAGTTTTTTTTAGCATGATTATTCTGTTCTTTATAACTTAAATAGTATGAAGGTGAGAAAACATTTCTGTGGCCTGAGCTTTTCAAATAAGCATAATTAAATTTAACTTTGAACTTAAAATTTTTCTTGACCCTCACATAAGCCTTTCACAGGCAATAAATTACCACTCTGAATATTTTTGGTGAGTTAACAACCTAATTGCTGTTCTCCTTTTTAACACTATTTCATTGTTCACAGGTATGATCTACTTTTTCTCTCAGGTGATTTATTATAACGAGTTAAAGTCAGAACAGTTGTTCCTAACTCTTGTGCTTTTAGTGTTGAAGATTACTTCTTCAGATCCAAGCAAGGAAATGCTTGCCTGGAAGTTTTTCATTGTGTTGGTTTTTTTTTTTTCTGCTGCCATATAGGTTTCTATGTAGTTAGGCACTATTGCATTTCTAAATGTAATTTGGAGTAAAATTAAAATGAAAATGCTTGAAACAGTGTAGTTTTTAGCTTTAAAAATAAGTTCACCACATAATAACCTGGTTATAGCAGGACTGGTGAGGACTTGAGAGCTGTTTTCATGACACGGGGCCTGGGATCCTTCTAAAATCTAAAAATTAATTAGAGTCACTGAGACGATCGGTGATCTGGATTGCATGACCTGTGAGGAGAGGCTGAAGGAACTGGGCTGTGTCAGCCTGGAGAAGAGAAGCCTTCAGAAAGCATGTTTGGAGCTTTCCAGGGTATACAAGGAGATGATTAAAAAGTCAGAGCCAGGCTCAGCACAGTGGTGCATGTTGGAAAGACAAAAGGTGAGAGACGGAACAAGATGTTCAGACTGGATATAAGGCAAAGGTTGGAGTTTATTGGTGTGTGGGTGGCTTTTTCGGTTTCTTTCTGTTGTTCCCACCTGGCCCCCCGCCCCAGACAGTCATACCCTGGGAGTCTGCTCAGCCTTCATCCTTGAAGTCCTACCTGGAGTGGGAGGTTGGACTAGAGACCTGCTGTGGTCCCTTCCAACCTGAATTTTCCTGTGCTCTCATGGTGGAGTCACAGTGGTCTTGGTGGCAAAGGACAAGAATGCTTTCATGGCCTTTGTCACTGCTTTGCTGTGGGATGTGCTCCGTGAGCCTGTTAACTATAGAGAAATGCACCCCTGCAGTTAGACCAGTTGGGTTTTTTTACCTCATTTTGTGCTGTTTTGCCTCGTCTTTTCATTTATGTGGCCTTCAAATATGAATTCAAAAGGGATGTGTTTTTTGCATCTATACACTCAAAATACCCGTTGGATTTTTCAGTAATGCATCGTTTCATGCTGCAGTGAAGATTTAAAACTTTGCATTGTAAAAATAACAGTTGTGGCTGCTGGAGATGCCGACTGCTCTGGTTGCGTTGGTGTGAAGGGCTGGAGAGGTCGAACTAGGCCACATCTTGGCTAGCTGCAGGGAACAGGTTGACATCAGAGTTTGGTACAGCCACAAGTGGCCATGTATCCGAGTTCCAAATCTCAGTATGTTTGACTTGAAGATGATCCCGCTGCCTGAGCCATCGAGATAGTATTTTTAGTGTTTCGGTTCTCAAGGCTTGCGAAGCAAACCGAGTAGGCTTAATAGTACATACATTATTCTGACAGCACATAGGGCATATATTGATAGTTAGTGGTTCGACAGTTAAAGGAATTTAGCCTGTGAAATTCAGCTTTTGAGGTTTTTGTAATTATTCATGCAGGTTGAAATGTCTGAAACTCATGAATAAACTGCAGGAAGGAGTTCTGTGGATTCAGTCATTTTTCAGACTAGTTTGACAGCCTATTGCCATTCAGAAGAAACTAAGTGGTTTATATAAGTTCCAGATCTCCAGCTTGGGGATTTACTGTCTCTGGGACAGTCATTACTGAAGGTCTGCTTTCCTTCTCACATGCTTGGGCTTTCTCAGAACACCTTTACAAAGACTGACTCTGTTAGAACATGGACATTTTCTGCATCTCCAGCTCCTTGTTTTGCCAGAGAGTTTCTGTCTACTTGTCTGGAAAAACAAGTCTTTTAAGTTTTGCAGAAAAAACTGGTCCCTCTGTAATAGTGTGCATGGAATATTTGGTTTAAATTGTAGACCTGCAAGTGCTGATGATTTAGGACCTTTGTGAAGGTTTCAATGATAATAAAATACAAGTATAATCAAGTGTCAGAATTAGGTGACCTTTATGGAGGGTTGTGTGGGGATGTACAGCAAAACTCTTTGTGTTAATGTGTTACTATGGGGAAGGAAAAGCCTTTGCCTGCAAAACTTGCATGTGTTCAGAAAGTAAACTACTGCAAAGGGCCTTTTCCTCCTGATGTACCCAAGTAAAGTAGAAGTTCTGGTTTGAAATAGATCTGGAGGGCAAAGACAAATAGCTTTCAAATATCAGTTGTATTGTTGTTCTTAAAACACTCCTTTTTCCTTTTAAAGATGAAGTTCTTATATGTTACCAGGAACCAGTGGATGCAATTTGTGTACCTGAAATTTCACTGCTTTAAGGATTTGTTGCTGGTAAAAGCATCGTAGAACATAACATTTTCATGTTAGTAATGGATGTGACTGGAAAAAAAACCACTGATTTTTCTTTTTACAGAAAAACCTGCCATCGCTCCACCTGTCTTTGTATTTCAGAAGGATAAAGCACAGAAGGTAAGGAGATGTTGGTACATGTTTTCGTTTGTTTTGTTCTGTAGCCCTGACTCATTCTATAGTGAGCAGCTGTTTGTCTATATTGTTTTGAAGATGGATAATAGATCATTAACATTATTAATGGGCATAGGGTAAAGAGATGCTGGAGGGCTAAAAGTGGGAAGGAGTGTGGTGGTGGCTTTTCAGACAGAAGATGGGCAGCTTGAAAGGAACAGGTGATAAAGGAGTGCTGACAGGTGCAGTTGCATGACAAAACTATAAAATTTATTTTTCTTATAATAGAGTTAAGACAAGGCAAAGAAAACCATGGTCTAGATTATTGATTCTCACCTCATTATATTCAAATGTATTTCAGCTGCAAAGTGTCTAATTACCTGGCAAAATGGTAATCCTGTTCTTTTGCCTATCCCTCTACCCCTACCCTGTGTTCCTGTCACCGGCCTCTGGGTCTGTGCTAGCAGATAGGTGATGTGAATTTGGGGTTTGCCATAATCTGCTGGAAAGTGTTCTGTCGGTGAGCTTGTGCTGAGCCAAGAGGGTGATACAACTCATCCCATGGCTGCAGAAGGGCTAGAGCTCAGAAGAAATGAGAGTTGAGAGGAGGAGCAAGACCTTCCCTTTAGCAGAAATTGCTGTTAAATTGAAATAGATGTAATGGAAAGCCGTGGCCATGTGGGCAGAGTGCAGTATAGTTCGCATTCCTTTTCATTTCGAAAGTGACACACAGAATGTTATGGATGAGTTCTAGGCTGTAGTTTTCCTTTTTTTCTTCCCAAACTGTAAGCCTTCCAGTTTCTTATATTGTAAAAATATTTTTAGTAAAAGAAATTGGTAAGAATCTCAAGATACTGTGATATTTAATTCTGCCTGGTTACTAGTAAAAGCTGTTAACATTTGGAAAAAAAAAATAAATCAAGGTTACTCTTGTTTCAGCTGAAGCCGGTAGGACTGAGAGAAGTGTGCTCACGTACGCATGATTCACTTTTTGTTGAATCACTGGATTGTTATATTCTGTGCAGTCAGAAAATCTTCTCAAATATTTGAATAGAAATACCAAACCTTTTTGCAGTTGTTAGCTTTTCTTTGGTTTGGAACAAGTACCAGACTCAAGCCTTCCCATGGGTTTAGTAGGTATATTCCTCAGCAGGAGCTTGAAATCTTGTCAGCTTGGAAAGGATTTAAATCTGCTGTTCTTCTAATACTGGCTAATCAAATTAAATATTTCTTCAATACTTCCGATTACATTTTTTTATGGTGACCGTTTACATGTACTTTGGAATGAAGTGTTTGCACTATCAGCTTGGATCACGTTGTCTAGGAAACAGCTCCCAATCATCTGCTGTTCCTTAGACTGTTCCTGACGTCCCTTCTGAGTTGTACGGTGGTGAGTTTTCTCCCCAGGTCTCCTTTAACCTGGCAGTGCTTCCACAGTTAGTCTGGAAGCAGTGATCACAGCACTGTGCAACCCAGGCAGAGGGGTGGTGGTCCGGTGTCCTTTCCTTGCTGGGCTGGTCCTTCAGTGCTAAGCTGGCAGGTCTTGTGCTCTCAAATTCCGTCATGTGGTACCTTCTGCTTCTGTGCGGAGTGCATGCCTTCAGTCCTAGGCTGTGCAAGCTCCTGTGTTGGGCTGTGGGACAGATCTATTGCACTCTGATATGTCTTAAGAAAATATTTGTAAAAAATCTTAACTAAAGGCTTAATGCTTTTTTGGGCTGGTAGAGAGGATCCAGAGTTCCAGGGAAGAGGGATCTGTAATTTAGTCTTCCCAGCTGCCTCTGAGGGTGCTGAAGACTATGATGCTGCTGAATAGGTGGCTGTGTGTGGGGACAGGCTCTGCCACGGCACAGCCTGGTGGGGTGGGGGGACCGTGTGTATCAAGGCCTGTGGGTGAGCCAAGCATTGGGAAGGCCCGGGGTTAGAAACGTTAGAAATTCATCTAAAAACTGAGTGGTGTTGGTGCTTGAGCGGGGGTCAGTATGGTGTGGAATAGATCTAGCCTGGCTGGAGAGCAGGACTCGTTCCTTGAAGCAGATCATGAAGAGTCTGCCGGTGGCATCTGTCACCTGGTTGCCAATTTCCAAAGTGTACCAGATATAAATCTCAGGGTAAAATGTGTGGAGACGTACAGTTTTCTTAAAAGGGGGAGGGGTGGTGGTTAATAATCATTTTAGTAGCTTCTATGTGTGTATTTGAGTCTAGAGAAAAGAGGGAGAAGCATCAGTGCTGTGCTTCTTGCTGCTTTGTTAAATAAAGAGCCAAAGCCTGTTTGTTGTAGTGTTGATACAAAAATAATACGGTGCTGTCAGCCAGAAGTAACAGCCACTTCGTATAGGCTGTATATATCAGAACCTAGCATTGAGGCCAGCTGTGTGTCCCTTTAATCAGCTTAATCAGAAAAAGTGACTCGGGTTGCACACTGGGTGAGACCTTTCACTGTATTTTTGCAAAGGCTAATAGCGAAGTGTTACGGTCAACAGTTAACTCCATGACTGTTTCCATACAAGGTGCCTGGTTAAGTGCATTGCCTGCCACGAAAGATTATCCTTATTAAAATCAACAAGGAAAATCTATTAACAGAGCAGCTTTTCCTTAGAGCAATGTTTTGAAGAAAATGCAAAAGCAACTTAAATAGTTGACAAACAACAGGCTTCTAAAACATGTAATTTCTCTATGTAAATTACTGTTTTACTTTATCAGAATGTCTGTCTAGTCAAGTTGACTTGCTTCTGGAGCTGTAAGCAGAGTGTCCATGGAGGCTTTTCAGCACCGACGCAGGAAGCCGGGAGTCAGGAGAAGGCATTACGCTGTGTGTTCAGTTCACTGGCCATGGTGCTTGTTTAGATGCTTGCCTCGTGCTCTTCCCCATCATACAGGATGTCCTGACCACGATTATTTTGTTGCAGTATCTATAGGCCCCCTCAGCATTAGGGCCTGGTTGTGATATTATTCACAATATTAACTCACTTTTCTGGAGCTAACATTGTCTGCTATTAAGTAAAGAACATTATTTTTCTAGAAATTTCTCCTTAAGTTTGTGCTTCTAAGGTGTCAGACATCTGTTTCTCCGTTAGAAGATGAAAAATATTCAGCATGTTGTAGGACAAAATCCATACTAGTCTGGAAATGGATTTTTTTTTTAACCGAGTGTTCCAGCTAAGGCTGTATACAGTTTAGTAAGGTGTCAGAACCTGCAGTTTATTTAGAGGGGCAAAAAGTGCACGGTGTTCAGAATGATGCCCCTTAGTTTTACTTTAGTAAGGAGATTCTTTTGCAGTTAAAAAGACACGATTGGTCTGTCTGCTCTGATTTTCATTATAGATATCAATTAATGGTGGATGTCCACATTTGAGTGAGTCTCCGTTTTCATTATTTTCCTATTTCCCTAACTCTTTGAGAACAATTTTTGCAATGTGTGAAATACAGTTCTTGCAAATATCTGAATGATAGCATCCAAATATCTTTAGACACTGCTAGTCATTCTTATGACAAGCTGAGCTTCTAGTGCTGACCCTAGTTGGAAAACTAGATCGGCTGAGGAAGACTCGTAGCTGTTAAGGTCTGAAAGCGACATAAAGCCCTAACTTTGCGATGTTAAGCGTAGAATTTTACTGTTATTCCATTATCTATCCCAGTAACTTACACGTGAACTGTACTGTGCTTTTCACAGTACTTTGTAAATTAAAGGTTTCAATTAATAGAAATGACTTTTTCTATGATTAATTTTTGGTCACTTGTTAGATGCGTTTCTGCTCTGAAACTAGTTTTGGCTTTTCCCGTAAAACCATTTCATGACAGTTTCTGACCGTAGGTTACTTGAAGGCATTTTATGAAGTTAAATTTTGACATGCATTTTTGAGGTCAAAGTATTCTGAAGTCTTTTGTGCATTTACACATTTTTTTTAAGTAGGTATAATAGCTCAAATAAATGTAACCAGTAGTGTTGTAAAGAAACAGTTTGTCAAAAAATGCTTTTAGGGTTCTTTCTTTGGCAAGTGTGAGCTGTGGTTGTCTTGCAGTTGTCACTGATTCTCGCAATGCTAGGATAATCATGACTCCCTAGTCATAACTAATGTAAAAGGTAGATACTCAACTTGGATTTAAAAATAGATTTTTTTTTCTTTTTAAAACAAGCCATTGTCTCTTATGTAACTTGCATCTTGTCGTCTTCCCTCCACCAGCCTGGATTGGGGGCAATGGTAGAATATAGAAACAAATGCTTTATTTCTAGCTTGTTATATAACTAGTTTTGGTTGGTGTAGTGCTTTATAGATGAATTAATGATGGTGAGCTTTTAAGGATGAATATGAAGGAATATGTTACCTAGTAGTTGGGTTATGTCCCATACCTAGCTGGTGCTGCAAAATGATGCAAAGACTTTAAGGGGTGGCTGACACCTGGTATGTAGAGGTAAAGGGGTAGTTCTGGAGTGAACAAGGATTTATGTCCTTAAGTTGTTAGATCTGTCATCACAGTCTTAACTGTGGAGCTTTAAAAATAGATGTGGCAGTGTAAATGTGATTTAAGTGATGAGAAAGATGGCATTCCCACGTAGTCTGGAGAGTAAGATGGTGAGTTTAGAAGAGGGGAAGTCGCATTAGACAGTTTGTGAAGTAGGGATGGGTTGAAGCTCAGGTTTAGGGCAGTATGATTTGGAAATGCCTGGGTTTTGGTGGTTTGAGGTTGTGGATGATTAGAAAATGTTGTTTGTGCTATGGGCATGACTTGTAGGTTTGGGATTGTGGCAGAACTGTGGAGGAAGCAACTTGTGTAGGGAGAGGCAACAGTATTTCCTTTTGTAGGCTCTTAGCATCCTTAGCATGGCTGCCAAGAGGTTTTGTTAGGGAAACCTAGTTGAACCGTGTTGTAAGTCAACAGTATACTGAAGGAATTAAAACCAATGCTTAAGAGTTCATAATTGTGAATATATTGCTACACTGCTGCGCTTAGAAGAACAATCATAAATTTATTTGGAGAGGACAGTTGTGCAAGACAGCTTAGAGGAATATAGAGAGGCTGATAATGTCAAAGGCTACTGAGAATATCAGCAAGAGTTGTCCTCAGCTCTAAGCAGGTAGAGATTGTGAAAAGCTACACTGAGAGTAGTCTTTTTGGGCCGTTGGATATGGGTGCTAGTGTGGGGAAAATGAGGAAGGGAGCCATAAATAGCCAATTTAGGATTGGGGGGAAAAACTGACCCAAGAATGTTTGTGCCAGTCTTTATAAAAAAGGAATATTATTTCTGTGCCTATATTTGGTGGTTATTCCTAGCTTTTATGTATTTCTTCACGTGTCTCCTTATTTCCTGCAATGCAGAGGAAACCAACTCTCCAAGTAGACTTTCACGTATTTAGTCTAGGTGTGTTATTTTTGCTTTAATAAAATAGATGTTATTTGATCTGGGTGAGCAAGGTGAGTTTGTGTAGGTGACTTCCTACATTATTCATCTCTCTGTTGATCTTTGCTGTAATATTTGACAGGAACAGATTTCTGCCAAGCTCTTTGTAGAGCTGTACTTACAAGGAATGTTTCCTTAGAGAAGAGGAGGCTCAAGGAGAGACACAAATCATCGCAGACATAAAACATTACAGCACAAAGAGAATGAACTGTTCTTCACCAGCTCCGAAGAACTTCGAGCAAGAACTAGATCAGAATTTATGAAGTTAAGAGATCAGGAAACACTTTCGATAGTGAGCATGACTGAAGACTAAAATGAATTTTAAGAGCTTGCAGTTTCCCTTGGATGTGCTTTTTTGAGAACAGCTGTACACACTTCTCTCTAGAGCAATTTTGGTTTGACAGATCCTCGAGGCCTTTGTTGGTTTTGTCCTCCATGACTTAAACCACACACTATTCACAAATTCTGAAACTTGCAGTAGTTTTTGAACCATTTAATAGATGAATTTATTTAAAAAAAAAAACAAAAACAACCCAACCACCATAGTTTTATGTATTGACCTGCGCAAGAAATTCTCACCTTGGCATCAGATTTTTCTGTAGAAGTGGTGATTGGCAATAATTATTTTTGGTTTGTTTCTTTTCTGAGTCTTGAAGCACATACAATTTAATTTTGCTTGGGATAGAAATCAGATTTATGCTGGAAGGTTACCTTGGTTATTTCACACTTTAAAGTACTTGCCATGTGTTACAAGAACTACTAAATCCTGATGCATGTTTGCTTAGCCTACTTTGGAAGTTCTAAATTGTATTGATAGAAATTACTTGCAGAATAATTTATTGTCATTTCCACTTTTAAGTATATAGCACAAGTGTGTGTTGAGTGTTCTTGCCTCTGACCGCGTTATTAGCGATTGCATGATCTGTAGCTACAAGTCAGTATAAACTACTAGTGAGGCTCCTTTTTTTTCATTAGAAGTTCTCCAATTGCTTACTGAACCCAAGCATGTGAGCTACCACCATCTCCACGATCCTCTGACAAGGGGCTCAGCCGCGTGGGCTTTTTGTCTCCTTTAGTTTTGTGCTGTTTTTTTGAACCTAATAGCCAGTATAAGTTGAAGCCCTTGCTATGGGGGGGGGTCACTGTGATTTCATAGTTCGTTTCTGTTCCTCTTCCTTCCAAATTCTGTGTGTTACAGCTGAAGACTTATAAGGTATTCAGCTATTTTTATGCGGAAACACTTCCGTACCCTTTTCCTGTGCATTATTTTGCTTATGGACACTGAATTTTCTTAGTCATCTTCAGCCCCAAAGGCTCTCTGCAGTTTCCTAATCATTCCGGGTTGCCTGCAGATCCCTGCTGATGGTTGTCTCATCCTGAGGTTCATTCTGGCCGTTGACAAGGACAGCCTCCCCCATCCCCATTTCCTAGTACTGTTCTGGTTATAGCTTTCAGCGTTTTCCCCAGTGTGGTTTTTAGGGCACTGTGTTCCTCCCCAGCCCAGGTTCCTCAGAGGCTGTGTGCGTAACGGCAAGGTTGTCTCCATCCTGTCATCCTCCATCCTTGTCTGTCATCTGTCAGTCCTGCTGCAGGGCTCCGGCTCTCCAGGCTGCTGGAGAAGGGGGGAAGTCTTTCAGCTGGGGAGCCAAGTTGCTTTTTGCTCTGATCACAAGCTGAAAGCCTGCAGAATCTGCTCTGACAAGGTGATAGAGGTTTAAGTTTTAAAACCATTCTGCATGTTTCCTGGAAATGTGACTGGATCAGCAAGGCCCGAATTGCCCCCTTCGCAGAGGGAGAGCTGCTCTGTGTGTGCTTGCACGTGTGGCCCCAGTGCAGCGAGCTGCCTCTGGCCCCACGGCTGGGCAGGGGCAGTGTGGCAGGACGGAAGAGGTTTGTGGTGTGGAGTACATGGGAAGACTTGGGGTAATGAAGTGAGAGGACCAGAGGTGACACGCAGCATAAGCCATGAGGATGAGAACAGATCTTCAGTGCTGCTGCTTGCATAATTGCTTTTGTGGTTAGTGTGATACAGGTAACTTGTGACTTAATTATTGTACTTTTTTTACGGCTGTTTCCCCTTCAAGGGGAAGAAAATAGTTTGAATGACATTTGAAATGCTGTTAACTTTGAAAGTAAGGCATAGCATAAAAAGACTAGGATTAATGGTATAAAATGTCCAGTGGAGGACTGAGGTGTTTGAGTAACATACAAATGTTGTAAGTGCTGTGGCAAGTTCCAGGTAGCCTTTTCATGCTGTTCTTCTGAGCCAGAGAGGTAAGAATAGCAGAGTGCTAACTTGGTTTAATTTTTGGTGACAGACAAAATGTTTCTGTAACTGTTCTCTCATTTAGTGGGGTTTTAAGTCAGCGTTTGGTCTGTTAGTAACAGCTTCATATTAAAACCAGAAAATTTTGAAAATACTAAAAATCCAATGTTCCCAGCTTTACCTGATATGACATTATCTCTGTTAAATACATTTTGACTATTTTGAGCCTTAATGATAGTAATTTTTTGAAAGATTTAAAACTTGAGTATCTTCACTGAACTGAAACCGCTCATAAAATTACGTATGTTGTCTTTTAATAATTGCTTCTGTTTGAGGACAGGCCAAGTCATAGCTGAAGAACTTTGGGCCATTAAGATTTAAAAGTTGCTCTTCATTTTTGAGGTAGCTGTTTACTGTTTTGCATGGACCTGGGCAATGATGAGCATTTTTGGTCTCTCTTCATTCTACTGAATGCTTTCTGAGAGCAAGCTAAGTTTATGTTCTGAGTGACATCTTCACCAATGCTTGATTCTCCAGATAACTTCACCATAAGACACCAGGAGGCTTGGCCCACAGATCACAGCTGAGAGAATGTCCTTGGCCTGCGTATTATCCATGGACTATAATTTAGTCCTTTATCACAGTTCAGGCTCAAAGCTTTTAACTTTTTCATTCTTAAGACATGTGCAGAATATGGTAATGCTTAATTTCTGTTCTACAAGTGGGGACCTGCAGCATTAAATAATCTGAAGAAATGTAAGGAGTCTGCGGCAGAAGTTCAGCAATTATCAAATCCCATTAGTGTGCACTAGCTATACTATCACCCCCTGCTTGAAATAGATACACAAACTTCTAATTTGCAAAAGAAAACATTGCTTTTCGGGTAATTCAGTCACGTGAATATGAAAGGATTGTGTGTCTTGTGTGAATGCTACATAATGAATTTCTGTGGAGAATTTTATATCAACCCTACCTCCCTCAAACATGGTCTGAAGCAGCAGTGAAAGACAGTTATTTACAGTAATTGTCTATTTAATTCTTATGCCTGAATCTGGGGGTAAAAGCAAATAGCTGTCCTTTAGGCCTTGAGAGAAGGAGGAGTTAAACCCCAATAACTCTGTGGCTGGCAAAATGCTCTTTTGATGGGGACACTGACTTTTTAGTTAACTTTCAACAAAGGGCATCCAACTGATGCTTTTTGTGGGGAGGGGAAACTAATTCAGTCAGCAAGTTCTGTTACCTGGTTTGTGCATATTTTAATTGGTGTCTCAGCAGCAAGCAATTCCTTATGCCATATGGTGAAAACAGGGGAATTTAAAAAGGGATTAGCAGATCCTCTCACTAGGACGACTGCTCTCATGTTGCAGCCTTGCATTGAAGGGACGTTGTCTTTTCTGCTCCCAGTCCCCTGCAGAGCAAAAAGGTTTGTCGGATTCAGGCGAGGACCCCCAGGGAGAGGTTGAGCCCCCCCACCATGGTCTGGGTCAGAAAGAATCAGCTGGTGAGCGCGACTCTGAGCACCCTGCTCCCTCTGTTGCCTCAGTCAGTGCTACCCTGAGTCCCGCTTCTGAAGCCCAGCTTGCTCCTATTCAACAAGAACTGGCAGGGGTAAGTGTGAACCTACCAAGTACTTCTGCTGAGGTTTAAAGAACAAAGTCCCTTCCACTAGGAGGAATCTGTTACTGTTAACTTGAGGTAGCACAGCTGGCTATCTGTCCGGTTCTTTGATTGCAAGTGTTAGTCCCCTCTAAGCCATTGTTCCAGTTAGTAGACATAAAATTTGTTTGGAACTCCCTAGTGGGTGTAATTATAGAAGACACATCAAGTATTTTAAAATTTAGGGTGTAAACTATGTGTTTGCTAAGGATAAGACCACTTCTAAATGAGTGAGAAAATGGGTGTGTATATATATGAGGGATTTGCTTGAAGCAGTTAGAGAAGGATTGTTTGAGCCATAATGCTCCAGTTTGACAGAGTGAGCAGCTATTGCTGTGATTCCACTAGATAGAAACAGGAGCTTGTCATGCCAACCCGTAATGTATTTAGCAGATTAAAAGCAGCAACAAAGATGCTGAAGGAGAATTTTGGATTTAGGTACTTGGAGAAAAGAAAAACTCAGTACCTTGATGTAGGAAAAGTTGTCAGTGCTGTTAATTTGAGATTATTTTTTTTTTTAAACTGGTGGTGCAGCAAAATATTTTTGGAAAGATTAGATGACTAAATGACTACTACAATACCGTCTTGCAGAGCAATTTTATAAGTTGCCCTAATCTTTCTGGTTGGTGCACCATGTTTTCTTGGTGCAGGAGAGTGTCACTGCTCATCACGACCACACACAGTCGCCATGTACTCATTGATGGGTCTTTCCCTGGTAAGGCTGCTGCACACAACACCCGCACCCTTTTTTTGAATTAGTGTGTGGTTTGGGGGTTTTAGGTTTTGTTTTTGCTCCAGAATGGGCCATTTGAAATAAACCCAGTGCTGAATGGATTGTCACGATGTCATGACAAGGTACAGACAACTGTAGGTTAAGCACCTTCTGGTGTCCAGACTGTTGCTTGATGACTTGCTGCAGAAATTTTTCTATTTCAGTTTCTGTTAAAGTTTTCAAGGGTTAATATTTTAAAGTAAAGCTGGTAAATGTAGTCACAGACCTCTGTGACAGTTTTTTCTACAGTTTGAAATTGCCAGTGTTAGTAGAACTGGCCAAGAGAACTGCATCAACCAGACTTTCAGGAGAATTGTGGCAAGTGTTCATTATCTGACTTAGTCTTAAAGACCAGAAAATCTTGCCCCAATTCACCCAGGTTTGAAAGACATTTAAGTACCAAAAATGCTGTTGGTGAATGTATGCAGGAATTCTTGGCTGTACACAACCAGTGTCTGTGCATCCTTGAACTTTAAGTTCATTCACTTAAATTTACAGAATACTACCATGCTCGGTATAGGCACGTAGCTGGCCTTCATATGCTCTAGCAAGCATTCTTCAAATTATCCCTGTTTCTTAAGAGTAGAACAGCCCCAGGACCTTGGGAAGATAGATGAATTAAGACTGAGTTCTGAAGAAAAGACACTGCATATTTCTTGTTTACTTGGTATTGTTTGTACACACAGAGACAGATATTTTTGCGAAGACCTTATGATGGTTTGACCGGAGATACGGCCTCTTGCGGAGCTGATTATGATGCCTTGACTTTGAGCTGCCTAACCCCAGCCAGCCTACAGCAGCATGTAGCTGTGCTAGCAGGGCTCCATTGTTTAAAAGGTTCTGGAACAGCTTTTAAGGAATGGCCATAGCAATTCAATAATTCTTATACATATGCAGAGTGTTAAAATTGCAGACTTGCTGTACCATGCTCTGAAGTCCTTTTATATAAGACTTTTTGCATCTTAAATGCATCTTCCAAAGATAAACACTGTAAAGAAAATCTTACAGATTTCACCTAATTATGTTGACTTTTTTGCTTTGCCTGATTTTTCTCCCTTGCCTTCCCTGTTTCTTCTCATTTATTGTAAATAAACAAGTGACAAATCTGTTGAAGTTTTAAGTTCTTCTCTTAGTTTAACAACTGTGTGAGGAAGTAGTGGGTGTAAAGAAGCAGCGTTCTTACTTCAGTATGGGATGGTTAATTATGTTCATATGCGCTTTTAAAAAGCAGTTGGTAGCCTGTAAAAAGGTAATTTGTTTAATTAGAAACGTGTCAGAATTGTAGGAGCCTCTATTTAGAAATAATTGTAACTTTCCTGTAACTGGATTTCTAAAACTAGGGTGAGGAGAGAGTAAGTGAAAGGTAGCTTCTGTTCTTAAATGAGTAGTAAATTGTAGGTTGAGTTTTGATGTTACTGGTTTAAGTGTCTTTTCAGCTTCTAATTTCAAAGAACTGAATGGAGAGAAGTTGTCACTTTAATAGTTCCTTATAGTATGGGACGGTCCTGGCTTTCACATCTGTTGTGTACTACATTGTGTAAAACGTGTTGCTGTAAGGTACAGATTGAGCAGCCGGGGAAGAGAGGCCTGAAATGGAAAGGCTGGGCTGCTGCTGGTTTTTATCACTAATTGCAATCTGATGTTTTTTCTGTTCTGTCAAGTAAACTGTCTGTCATGCATGTATTCTCCCCTATTTTCGTGTAGTCTCCCCAGCTTCTCCTGAGTAAGTAACACTGGTAAGCAACTTCTGGCTGCAGTGGTAACTTTATAGTGTCTGTGTACCCCTGCTCCCTGTGCCATCTACCTTTAACTGTGTCAAGTTTGTCCAGAGATGCTGAGCGGTGTGGAGACCTTGGCCCTGGATTCCTCTGCAGTCTGTGGGTAGAGGCAGACTAGAGAGGAGAGAAAACATTTTCCTGCCCCAAGCATTTGAGTTCTCACCACAGGTTTTTCCCCATTGTTTGTCATTTGGGTAGGATCTGTGGGAGATCAGGCTTCATTAGATCATGTGCATACAGCTATATTATCTTGAAAACTTTTCTTCTAATGATGAAGGATGTAGGACTATTTTTTGAAGATCTGTAAGAGTGAATTGGTCATTGGTGAAGGCATTATAGTGAAGAAACTTGAGATTTATCCAGGGTTGAGGAGACCTGATGGTAGAATTCCCAAGTAATGGAGAATGAATATTGACAGGAAGTTTTTAAATAAAAGCAAGGAAACTGTGGTGTGTCTTTTACTGGATGCTGAGTATAAAAAAAAAACCAAAACATTAAAACCCAGTTCCCAGTAGTGTTGGTAACTCTGCCGTGGAGTAACTCGTGCATATTCTTATTAATATGAAAGCAGAAAATTGAACCCGGATGTCTTAGATTCAGGAATTTCAGTACTGAGGTAGGCATAAATGAGGTTCTTGGCCCTATCTGTGCTTGGGGATCAACCTAAGGGATTATGACTTTTTTTTTTTCTTCCATGGCCTTTAAATTCCAAAGTCTGTGGAAGTTTTAAATCTATTGTTGTTGTTCTGGTAGGAGTTATTTCCAAGGTCTGTCTCAACTTTCCCAAGCAATAATTGACAGTGTGAGCAGGGAATGGGTAAAGATGGGAGGTAGCATACCAAAGGATCTCAATATTTAGATGCTTATGCAGGGAAAAAAATACATTTGGGAGAAAGGGAAGTCCTTTTCTTAATTCTGTGCAGCATCTACCTCGACTAGGGTTGGCAATGTCAGTAACAGCTGTAACCCTTGTCATGGGGACTCTGGATGAGGAAGCATGGAAATAACTCAGAGGGAGCAGATACTTAGCTCTGCTTTGTCCTCTGTAGGTTACAAAGTTGGATATTGTTGCTCCTTGCCCACCAAATGCGTTGGGCAGCGACAGCAAATTTAGTGGTGCTTGCATCAGTTAATGAAGTGACAGTTTAAGAAGTTTTTGAAGTTCAGGGGGAAATCACTTGTTGATTTGTAAAGATTTTTGCACGTAGAGATCTGCAGTTCCGTTCTTGCAATTTTTTTACCAAATGGTTTCCTTCTGCTTTCAGGATTTTTGCTAAAAACTGAAACAAATCGCTGCTGTATGTGACAACACTTTCTGTGCAAAACAGAATTTTTCTCTGACTTCAGGTGCTGATGGCTGAAACAGATAGATGACATCATGGTTCTCCAGCCTTATCTTTTGGGAAACTAATGTTGGCAAGGGAGATGCCAAATAAGATCATCTTCCAGTAGTGTGGAATACTTGACCAATTATGTAGGAAATACAGTACTAATGAGACTGTGTTGATAGATATTTGTGGATGGGGTGGCGGTGTTTCAGAAATGTCAATAGCTTTTCATTCCCAATGCTAAAGGTTTAAAAAGTGCTTGACTAGGATGCTAGTGAGATAGCGATACTTTTCTATTAATGTAAAACAAAACAGAAAACCCCATAAACTTAATTGCATAGGCAAAATGCAGTGTAAATGGGTTTTTATTAGCATTGAGTGAAATACTGATAGTACAGTAGTATCTAGAGTCTAAAGATACACAGTGCTAAATAGAAAACTTTGTGATATTCTTTTATGTGAGTTTTGTCTTTCAGGTTGTAGTCCTCTGCAGCCTTAACCAGTCTTGTTGTGTCCTGCCTGTTCTCCCTGCCAAAGTATGACTAGTGGCAGTGGGGAAGGATGAGCTTGGGGGCTGCAGTGGGACCTGTCCGTGAGCTGCGGTTCCTCCAAGTCAGCCAAGCTCTGAAGCGAGCCTCTGAAGGGGAGGTGTCTGTCTGTGTCCTGAGGCAGGAGTGGGGTGGAAGGTAGTGTTGGGCTGCGGAGGAAGGCCAGTGTGTCAAGAGGTTTTGTAATGAGATGAAGGTGCTCATGCTGCCCTGGTCACCTTCCGTAGTGAAAGGAATCCATCATAAGTTTGTTTTGCAGGAACAAGGGAAATTATATCAGCTGAGGAACCGGCAGAGCAAGTAGGAAGAGAGACCTAAAAATCCTCGGGAAAGATGTGAAACCTTTGCTCAAAGACTTTTTTGAGTACTGTGATAGTTGGTAGCCTGTGATGCTTCCTGTCTTGTTCCTGGTACTGTGGCAGATGCTAGGAGACTCTCCATTGCTGATTCCTGTCAGAATATCATGGTACTGATACACAGAGGGCGCTTTGAAAGACACTGCTCCAAGGCTGTCCTTTTGTTGAAGGAGCTAATGTCAGTTTGGTTAATTAGGAAAAGTGCTTTGGAGTGAACTCTCAAATGATGGGTATGTTCAGGATGACCTTGGAACTTCCATGATATTTTTAAAATCAAACCAAATTGGACAATTGTCATTTTCAGTGTTTCAGTATATAGAACATGTAACTCTAATTGTTGCATAGTCTCTAAGGATGTTAGTACTTGCATACGAATTTTCAGATAACTTCATTGTAAAGGAAGTATTTTTGAATTAGTCTTATTTAACAGTATCTGGACAAAACTCAATATATTGCCTACATGTAAGTCATAAAAATAATGCTTTGCCTTGAGTGTATATTGTTGACAGTAAAGAAAATCCAAGCTGATGATTAAAACATTTGGATATATTCAAAGAGGTTGAAATGTTTAATACGTGATTTTTGTTTTATCACTGTCGTCTGATTTCAGAGATCAGCAGATGGATCAAGTCCAGAAGATGGAGATGGTAAGAGATTTGATTGCAAGATTAAAAACCCATGAGTTTGTGCCTCCAGGATTTTGTGCGTTTTCCCTAATTGCTTTTTCCTACAGAATCTGATCGAGAGGATGGGAGCTACTGTCCACCTGTGAAGCGTGAGAGAACTTCATCCTTAACTCAGTTCCCTCCTTCTCAGTCAGGTAAATGTTGCTACAGTGTAATATAGGAGAGGTGGGTTTCCTTCTTAGACTATTTTCTTTTTCCAGTCATGTCCTCAGTTTTAGTACTGTTTGCTGTGCTTTGCCTTAAGACCAGAGCAACTGTGTACTCTGACTTCTTCCGTGGTCTGTGTTAGCAAATTCAGTGAAACCCAAAGGAGTTGATAGATATGTTTCTAAAATGTTTTCCGTCGGTAAGTTGACACATATTTGTAGTTTCAGCTTTCGGTCTTACACTGTGAAATCAAAGAATTTGCCAGAAATCTTTTTGATTTGTTGTGATCGGGTTGCTTATTAACAAATTTGTGTAAATGCTACCTTTTTCTTAGTTTACTCTGGTGGTAGGTAAATCGTCTAAGTCTCAGGTCATGCGTAAGTTGTTTTATTCCTTCCTTTTCTCCCATTTTAAAGAGGAGGGAATTCACTGCATTTCAGCAACATTCCCTCCTGGCAAATGCAAGAGATTGACCACTGCCTGTTTGTGTGTGTACAGTCGAGGCAGCAGAATCACTGGGAAGGCCGGGGGTAAATTCTTGCAATCCACATATGTGGGAAGGGTCATGTTTGATATTTGTGCTCACCCACAGGAACAGTCTCTAGAATTTATGCCTTTTCACAGACAATATGAAGTGTTTAGCTTTGGTCAAGAATTATTTTAAGGTATGGCAGTGCTTGGGGCAGGTTTGGAGACTTTGCTGCTTTGTTTCCATCATCTGAGTTAAAATAAAGGAGACGAGGAAAAACAGTAGAGGAGAGAACAGTAGAAAATATTCCTCTGACATACAGCACATTTGGGAGTGTGACTAAAAGATGAAAACTGATTTTGCTTTTAATTTGAAGGAAATCAGTGACTACAGAATTTAAAATGTAGTTGCTGATGTTTTATGGGCACAGTATTCTCATTTCAGGGGAAGAGTCCCTCCTCCTTGAGATCTAGATTTTCTGGGGTGCGACTTAGTGGCTTTCAGAGCGCAGTCCTGTTAGTTGAGCACGGGTCAGGGGACCAGCAGTGCTGTGGTCTGCTTGCTGATCACTCTTAGTAGAGCACTCTCTGCACAGAAGTAATAGGGTTCTTTGTGTATAGAATTCCTGTTAGGATGACAGAATGTGTATAGCCCGTTAGGAGCTTCCTTGTTTATTGGACCTTATATTCCTAGGTTCCCTATAATCACTAACTCGTCTAGTCTCTAATGTATTTATCTTTTGAGATTAGAATATCTGACATCACAGATTTTGCTTAATGCTAGCATTAGTTAAGAGCAGGAAAGCAATTTATTTGGCTCCCTTAGGTTGAATACTGGGTATTTCAGGGGTCCAGCATACTTTGTCAAGCATCTGCTTGGCTAATGCCTTTTGACTGGATATGGTCATTTATTCCTTGTTTGACATCCCGTTCTGATGTGGTGTCATCAAACGGTGACCAACTCTGATTGGAATTGCAACTTCCATAAAGGCTTCTTTCAATATTGTTGATAGCATTTGATGTCCTTGATTTTCAGAAAATCTTTCACTTTCAAACCTGTTAATTTTTTTGTGGGGTTACGTTTCTCTCAAGGTTAGGGAATTTTTGCTCATGTGAAATCTTCATTATGCTTAAGCTTAAGGCAGACCATAATACAAAGAGAAAGACAGAATTAAAGGAAAGAAGCAAATAAGAAAAAAAAAAAAACAACCCACAACTGAAAATGAAATTAAAGGCAAGTGCTTTTTGTAGATCTTTTAGTTTAACTGTGTTCAGACATGGGTTTCCTTTCTCTTTTCTGCTAAAAGTGCTGATAAATATTGTCATACTTCACATGCAAGATGATCTGTTGGAGACAAAAAACTCCATTGTCATCGCCTTGTGACTCAATGCACGTACCTCTTGCTCTGAATATCATATTTCATAAGCTGCATTGCCTGTCACTCTTTGTACAAGGCCAGAAGTGCTTCCACTGCCGTTCAGGGCCTCAACCAAACTTCTTATTACTTGGTTCTTTTGGTCCCAGTGGAAAAGAAACACAGTCCTTTGCCTGTTCACTTCAAACTTTTTTTTTTTTTTCTCTCTTGTTGACTGCTAAGCTGCTTAAGTGTGACATCTGCAAATACTCTGATGCAGTCTCCTTTGTGCTTGGAGGGCAGTTCAGACTAAGTTGCCTAGCTCTCAGTGCAAGCTGTGCTATCACTTTTAAGCCTTTTGAGGAGTCCAGGTGTTAGCTTCCACTATTTAGCAGGCATTACACTCATTTCTGCCCCCTATGCAGAGGTCTTTTGAAATCTTACAGATGTTTTGTAATGAAATTATAGATTGTAACATCACTTTTCCTAGTTCAGGTACAATTCAGACTGGGAATCTTGTGTTTGTCGTTCCTCCAGAAAAAATGAAATTTGTGCTCTCTCTGTTTCAGGAGAAACCAAGGGGGTTTTGTGAACAATGACCTGTTTGCTTCTTTAAACTAAAATACTGTTTTAGTTTAGAAGAAGGAAAAACCTAAAATAAAACAAATGACTAGAGAAATTGTTTTCAATTTGCAGCCTTGGTATGTCTGGGAACACAGTTTATAATTAAGAACAACGTACATAATTTCTCTTTTCTTTTTCCTTGACTGCAGTAACAAAGAACAACGTCTTTATGCCATCAAGCTTCTGTGAACCCTCTACAGGCAATTCTGACTCAGAACCAGGTGAGCTTCCTCATTTTTCTGCTTTTTCTCAGCAAAGTGCTGTCAGTCTGTCATAATCCAGAATACTCTGATAAGATCTTATTTCTGAAGTATCTGGGAGAATGGAAGTGTGATGGTTCTGATCTTACAGGTGTTCTCTTGCTCAGTTCATTGCTTGATTTCATGCTTGCTGGAGAGAACTAAACAAATAGCAAAATTCTTAAATGCTTTGGGAGTGGTGGCGGAAGGCTGCAATCTGACTCTATGCCCACCTGTTAACCTCAAGTTAAAATTTTAAGGGAAATTTTCATTTATCTGCTTTGGATACTGGCGCTTTTGATGCTGAAAATCAAATCAACCATAATCCATGGTGGTGATGATCATCCATGACCTGTGACAGTACCACTTACTTTGTTAATCACTGTTGTGTAGCTTGGTCGTGTCGGTATTGCTGTATAGCACATTGTTATGCTTAAATGGCGTGAAAATAACAAAGTACAGGAAGATGGTAAGGTGTTGTCTTATTCTGAACGCAGCCATTATGCCCATAAAAGGAAACATTTTATAATTATACCTTGTAAGTTCTTCAGAACTTATTTTGTAATAGCTGTGGATTTATGACTATGGGTTTTTTTGAGATTTTGTTGTTTTATCTGAAAGCCTTAACTGTAGTGAGTGCAAGCAAAGGCAAATTCATGCTATTTACCAAAGCAACTTCATACTATAAAAGCATAAGTTAAAAGCTAGTGGCATTACAAGAAACTAATGTTAAGCAATTAAGTTTAATTTATGATAATTAGCAGTTGGGTGTTTGTTAGCAGCTGTCGTGTTCAGTCATACTTTTGATTGTCCTTTCATTAGTTTAGATTCTCACTTAAAACATCTATTACCTCCTTCACAGAAGAAACTTAATTTCTCTTGTGAAAATGATTTGTTTCATGTTTTCATTCTGAAAAACAATTCTGAATATTTTTCTTGCAACAACTTGTGTTTCTGTTTGCATCTTTGCTGTGATGATCACTGGAAATTCAGACTTCTTTTGGAAGAAAAGAATTTCTTCTTTGGAAATCTCCTCATGACTTTGTAACCACGCACAAGTTTCATAAATATCCAGTGGGGAGAGCATGAGGAATTTTGTGACTGACCAAATGTATGTCATATGTTACAGCTACGTCCTTGTAATTTTGTATTTTGCTTCTAGAGGAAAAGAGCAGTGGATTCCGGCTGAAGCCACCAATACTTATCCATGGTCAGGCACCTAGTGCAGGTGAGTTCAGTGGTTTTTTGCAGCAGTGCAAAGAATCCAGTTCAGGTATTTGAGTTATTTATGATTTTTCATCAAACTACTGTTGGAACTGGAAGATGGCAGTACCTATGTTTATGCAGAAAAAAGTCATCTTCTCTCCAGAGTGCTTATGTCCGTATCTGCTGTGTAACGTGTATAGACAGTCAAAGTTTTGGCGTTGATCAGTCATGCATTTCTGAAATGTATCTCCCAGTTGTTTCTGCTTGGCATGCCTTGATTCAGTTCTTGAAGTAATCCTGGGCTCCATGAACTCAATTCCTTTGGTAGCAAACTGGAACAAAAGGAGTGCTCCAGGAGGGCACTGAACAAGTTCCAGCCACTAACAGTCACCTGGTCTGGGACCAGGCTAGAGCAAAGTCTGAAACGTTGTTCGCTCCCCACTCCCTCCTCTCCCTGGGTTTTGACAGTAGCATGGACATCTGGTCCTTGACCCTACCTGTTCAGCTTTATGGTTTGGCTCTTACTGATTGCTGTTCGCTGGTGTAAACCTAGCCAGTATTGGCAAGACATTAATACTACAGCTCCTTAGGAGCTTGAGGGAAAAACCCAAAACTGTTTTGGTAATGGAAGTTACTATGTTATATCTATATATGAAAACTGTTTATTCCTGTTTTGCAGGAAGAGTCGTAAATTTTAAGAAAGAAAAGGTTTTTTTGAGCTGACACATGAATGTTTGAACTTAGGATAGTTGTAATATTTTGGTTGTTGTCATGTCCTTTGAATATGGGTGGCCTGAAATGGAATTAGTTGCAGAATATTCAGCTGAGTTATTCATAGTAACTTCTGCTGCAGTATTTTATTGGATCAACAGTTCATCTTTGTTTTGCTCAGTGAAGAAAACTGAACCTTCTGGGATTGCCGTAACCTTCTAGAGTTGATGTTAAGATGTTTGGGTTTGGTTTCTTTTATTAGGTTCCTTAAGGTCAGTTGGCTTTTTGAATCAGAGCATATTTGAAGAGTTGTAGTGCTGTCTATCTTACTATAGCAAACCAAAGAGGCTAGGTTAATGTGAAAAGCCAGAAGGTTGTTAAATGAAAAAACAAGTAAGACTATTACACTACCAGTACATTTGGTTGTATGAAGAACAAAAAAAATCATTTGCCACTATCTGGAAATTACTTCACTGAAAAGAGAAAAGACTCAGTGTAGTTGGATAATATGTCAGTGAATAAATAGGATTGCTTGCCTACTGTTCGTTTCTCTTGCGTCTTGACTTTTATTTCTGAGTCAGTCAAACTCCCCAACTCTTTCCTGGATAAAATAGAGAATATATTTTAGAGCTTTTTCTTCTCTATTTGGGACTATTTTGAGGCTGAGTGAGGGATGGGAAAGAAGAGGGTGGAAGCTTTTTAAATGTCTGGTTTTCCATTGTATGTTCTGTTGGAAACAGTTATGGAGAAGACTAGATGAAGCTAAATTTTTCAACTTTAAAGCTTTATAGCTCTTGAAAAAACTTGTACTTGCAGGTCTCCCTAGCCAGAAACCGAAGGAACAGCAGCGAAGTGTGCTTCGTCCCGCAGTATTACAGGCACCACAGCCAAAAGCCTTCTCACAGATGGGTAAATAATGCTTTTCCTTTCTATAATACCACAGAGGGAGAAAAAAATACAGATTCCGTTTAGTGTAGCAGTTTGTTTTTACTCAGCATACACCTTTGAAAGGAGAAACCTAGCAAAACAGAAAAGAAACATCTTAAATGTTAATTATATCTGTGTTACATAAGGGATAACACAGTTTGAACCTTCAGGTTTTGTGTAGGATGACTGTCTAACACTGCCAGGCCTCTAACATTGGTGTAGTCCATGCTTGGGCTTAAAACTTTTAAGGGTGTCAGTTGGCAATCTCAAATGACAGCGTTGCCCATGGTGTAGTAAACTGAACAGTAGTGGTAGACTTCAGCTGCCTGCAGCGATGTAAAATGCCTGAGTCACTAGGAGGTGCCTCTAAGCTTGGGGACCGTTTTGGAGTTGGGACTTCAAGATGCAACTTTAATTCTTAAGTTTGGTCATGTATATTATGATTATTATGTTGTTGTGGAATTTGAGATAGCTAATAGAAATAGACGTGACTGAAAACTGGAAGTTAAGGAAAAAAAACTGTTCAAGTGGTCTGTGTCTCCTAAACTATGTTTTCCCGGCCCCCTGCCTTTGTTATTTGGAAGTTCAGTTGAATTGCAGCAGAAGTAACTTCAGTTAATGCTGAATCTGGCATAGAACCAAACATTTCTAGCTTAACTTCTGGGTGTGCCTGTTGGCACAGATTGGACTCTATAGAGGACTTAATATTGGGGTACAAATTTCCAATGGGGGATCAGTGCAAAGAGGAGCCCTGTTGGCTGTGAACAATATTAGATTGCAGACGGGTGGTTGCGTGAAGTTGTATGTGTTGAAGTCCTTGCAGTGTTTGTATGGATTAAGTGATGTTCTGCTGACTTAGTTTTCTGCTTTGGGAATTTTGATTCTTCTAAGAATTGCTGAATTGCGGTCCTCATGTCTCCTCCTGTGGGAACTCTGTAATTTACGTAACAATGTTTCATGGACTTAAACAAGAAAAGAGCATACAACTTGCTATAGAAAGCTTTCAGGACAATCTAAATATCTAGAGAACTTATGTGATGTTCTCATCCGTTATTGCAGTTCTCAGCAGTGGCACGAATGGTGTAAATATCCCGCCAGATTCTGCAGCCACATCAGACTCACTAAGTAACGCAACACTGAAAAGTTCTGACTCTGAAGACAAGGTGAGTTGGTGAAGAGTTGCAAGGACACTCAGGGTGACAGACTTTAAAATAATATTCTCTGAACGTTTATTTGTTTAGTGATGTAAGTGCGGTATCATCAGTGATAGCCCCTTTATCTCTCCAAACTACAGTACCCTTCAGGTGTAGTAGCAGATTTTATACTGTCCTAACAGTATCCTAGATTAATCTTTACTAACTCAAGAACTGTAAGAAAGGTTATTCAACCCACAGCTTAGGATGTTTTTTAATACCTTTTTTCCCCCCCTCACAAAATACAGAAATTTGCTCAGTTCTGCTTCTGCTCTCGTCAGTTCCTTTTAGTCCTTCTAACTTCTGGTCTTGCTGTAAAATCTCACTGCAGCTTGAGTGATGCCATTCTGACCATAGACATTGAATTCCCACCACAGAATTGAAATAATTTGGGTGCCTTGGTTCAGTGGACCGATAGTCAGAACACTGCTTTTTCATCTGGTTAGATTGCATGAAGAAATACATCTTCCTCCTGCGGTGACTGTTGCCAGGTCTGGCTGGTGCTCCTGTCAGGCCGGGGGCTAGGAAACATTTACCAAATTCTGTTTCCTGTGCAGACCTGTGGCATAGATTTGATGTACCACAGAGAAAGTTTCCTTGTGAGGGCAAGTAGGTGGTATTCTGCAGTTACGTATGAGCCTGGTCTGCCGTTGTTAGAGCAGATGTGAGTCATGGTCTTATTTTACTGTCAGAAAAGATGATTCTTTGAGGTTTCTGTCTTGTGCTTATACAAGGTAGCAGAGTGGGAAGTTCTCTATCTGGTGATTGTCCTACTCTAAGGAGCTGTACCTATTCGGGCTAGGCCTTGTCTCTGTCTTTAAAATTCCCAGGAAACTCTAGGACCCCTAATCAATATAGCCCTTAGATGGGTACAAGCTACAGTCTCTATTCAACCTCCCTTGACTTCCCTTTAGGTCTGATATTGAGGTTATTTAATGTTTACGTGAACAACCTGGTAAAGTGGAGTGAATCTTCTTTATTTTGTGAATGCCAGTAAACTGAGGGAAACAGCAAACGCTCAATATTGGAAGGCAGGGCCATTCAGAGGGGTCTCAGCAGGCTGGAAAAATGAGCCAAGAGAAACCAACTGAGAGTCAATGAATGCGAAGTCCGGTACGAGGGGTGAGAAGCCATGTGTCACCAGGACTGGGGAGTGAGTGACTGGCAGTTGGTGTTAGGCAGAACTATCATATTCAGTGCAGCCGGACACTGAACCACGCTGCCAAACTAAAACTGCTGTCCTTTGATTTTTTGAGACTTAAGCGTATGAGTTGTGAGTAGCCTAGCATAATTCTGACGTTGATGCTGCTCGGAGCATGGTTTGGACCGAACGATTGTTAGGTCCCCCCTGAACCTTAACTATTCTGTGATTCATTAAGAAAGATGCTCTGAACAACAACAGGATTTCTTTTTTAAATGCAGAATTTGCCTTGTAGCTCTGCAGATGTTATTGGCTTGTCGTTGTAAATGACTGTGTGACTCACCATGTCATAATGTGGGTTTTTTTGTTTAAAGAAACTCAATTACCTAGGCTAAAGTTTTAAATTTCTTTTCTTTAGGCAGGAGAATGTCAGAAAAAAGAGTCCAACAACACTTCAGATGATGACAGCTGTGAGAAGGCGGAACTAAATGCACAGCAAGCATTTGTATTTGGGCAGAACTTAAGAGATAGAGTTAAGGTAAACACGTTTGTTATCTTGACTAAGAGCTGGTGTATTTAAGTGAGGATAAGCAGTGGAACAGATCATTTGTTGGTGTGAATATTACACACTGTTTATGAAGTACTTTGAAGCCACTGTATAACGGGGTTAAAACCTCTGTATGTATGCCAGATTAGCTGTGAGAACGCAGCTCCATTGGCTGTTCAGTAAAACTGGTCTTCCAGACATTTAATAAATTAATGCTGTTTAGGAGCATAAGAAGCTTTATAAAAAATAAATGCATCTAGTGCAATCATAGGTAGCACCTAAAGCTCAGTGCAATGTAATGTTCTCTCTTACCTTTTGGGTCAGAATTAAGTTGAAATATGTTCCTAAGATGCTCCCGTGCAACCAGGACTCACAGAAGAGGTGAGAGAAGAAACAGTAGAGCAGCCTGGGTTCAAACCTTTGCATGGAGTAATTGAGTTGGGTTGTTAGTACCTCCTGTTGAAGACGGGATCATGCAGGTTTCCTAGCATGACTAAAGAAAGTGTAATGCTGGGACATAGGCTTGTATGTAGAAAGTCTTTGGGGATGGAACTTTATCTTTGGAAAGAACAAGCTGAAAATTGTGTGGTCAGTAGTTAAAATTGTCCATATATACTCTTCTTTTATAGCTAGGAGATGAAAGCGATGAAACTGCCGATGTGCAGAATGCTGGCCTTCCTACATCAGACCTACCTTCTGCAACAAACTATTTTCTACAGTACATCAGTTCCAGGTAAGACTACAGGGGAACCTCTAGGACAGTTTTCCTTCTTTTGTGTTCAGAATGATTTGTGATTCTGCTCTTCACTGAATGCAGGGCTTATACTGGTTCAGTGGGAACCCAGGCTTCTGAAGAATGAGGGGGCAAACTTCAGATCGGGGGGAACCCTCAGTCATCTGGTCAAGGGAGATACATTTGACACCATTTACTTGGCCATATCCTCACCAAAGCCTCTTCAGAAAACTAACAAGCATAAGATGAGACTGGTCTTCTCCATGAATGATTAAAAAGAAACAGTGATGGAATAAATTGGAGCTGCCAGTAGAATCCTGTAGAGATCTGTGCTGTATTTGTGGTGTTCAGCATGTTCCGTATGTGATATGGATAAAGGGAGGAGTAGATTAAATGTTCAAGATAATAGGCTTTTCAGAGCAATATAGAGGGCCTGTATGAATAAGCAGGAACGTAACTGTGGGAGGTCTTTGAGAGAATTTCTGATGAGGTATATACAGGCAGTGAGGCAGTCAGGAGAACTCTGCTAACTCCTGTAGTGATGAACTCTCCGAACTGCCAGCCTTCACTTCAGGATAAGATGTCAGTACGGCTCTCTGAAAATGTTATCTCAGTAGTGGTCAAAAAAATCAAGTAGTGGTACACAAAGAGTAGAAAGCAGAAGAGACTTTTGTCCTATGCAGAGCTGTGAGTTCAAATAATAACTGGAAAAGCATAGAGGAGAATTCCACTGCGAGCAATAGAGTTAGAGCGCCATGAACAGCCTGAGCTGCAGATTGCTTGAGGCCGTGACATAAGTGTAGGAAAAGCACCAATGTCTACTTGCCTTGTCCTTATGTTCTGCATTTTTCAAACCCCTGTTGTTCACCACCAAGTAGACACTAGGCAGTTTTGCAGTCTGAATCCCTTTTGACATTGAGACTTTTCACAACTGGAGAGAGGGAGCGAATGCCACAGACTGGGGGGGGCCAGGTCAGTGCCTTTCCAGAGACACTGGCAGAGTTTTTTCAATCAGATTTGGCAGACAATAACTTCTAATATGTGGGCTTCAAATACTGGAATATTTCTTGATATCTTTCAACTTTTGTGACATCTGCTGTGTTTCGATTGAGTCTTCACTTGGGGAGCATTTCCTCATGGTAGGTCAGTTGCCAGAAACCTGGTTTGGGGTTTGCCTTTAAAAATAAGGGTCCAAGTGGAGTTGGCTCTGGTTTTTGGATGAGATGGCAGTTGACTTGTAAAAGGAGAACTCCTCCCTTTGTCTAACACTCTGCCAGTCCTTTAAAAATTGTAAATTCCACGTGGTAGATCACACTGAGTTCTCAGTTGGAATTTTGAGCTCAGAACTGTGGCATTAATTCCCTTAGTAGGCAATTTTTTTTTTTCCCCCTGAGGATTTTCTCTGTTCTTTGAATCTCCTTATTCAGAAGTAGCAACTCTGCATACGTGATTTAAGGGTTTGTTCGGTTCTGCTTGAATCGTGTAGTGACATATGTGCCCCCAATTTGCAAATTTATTGACATGCACACAGGCTTGATTTCAAGTAGTCTGCGTTCTGCATATTTGTTTAGTAAGCATGCTCATGTCTTAGAGGTATGCTTGAAGGGAAGGAAGATGAACAATGACTCGTTAAATTTGAGTCTGTACAATAGCAAAACTATTGTCCTCCCTAAATGGGATTTAAAATCTGTAATAAAAATGCCTCCTGGGAGGAGGATGCCTATTCCATAAGGAAAATGTGAGGCCTGAGATTTGATTGTGAAACTTCTTGGGGATGCTGTTGCATTACAGCTAGTCTAATAAGTCATTACTTATCCCTGCTACCTTTGCTTCAGTTACACTTCAAGTGGATTTCTTTCGGTTATTCCACTTTCTGTGAAAATCGACCGAAATTGTGTAACAGTTCAAGTTTGTGCATGCAGAATACTGTTTTTAAAAAACAGTATGTTATGTGATTAAACAGTAAGCCATCTTGTTAGCGTTCAGCATTGTTTAATATCTAATTACACATCTAAAGGGAAGATATTTACAGTGACAAAATCATTTGCCATCGTTCTGCAAGTATTCTCATTCTGTAAAACCAGTAAGTGCTCTCGTGTTGCTAATTTGAATTAATTTTTGTTTGTTTCTGTTAACCAGTGCTTACTTTTTAAAGGCAGTGACAATTTCTCACTTTTTGAGGAATTTCATCAGTAGAAGATGAACAGTTATTTTCCTAACTCATAAAACCTATTTTGTTTTTTGTGTTGTTTTTTTTCCTTCAGTGTAGAGAACTCTACAAACAGTGCAGATGCATCTAGCAACAAGTTTGTTTTTGGACAGAACATGAGTGAGCGAGTCCTAGTGAGTATCCATTGTGTATGAAACGTAATTTTGAGTACTTCGTGTTACGGATTCTTGCTCAGGAATTTTGAGAACCTTTAATTATACTTGCCACTGGAGCGTGGTTTTCTTTCAGTGGTTTTCCTTGCAGGTAACTTATTTGAGTGCAGCAGTTTCATTGAGCTATGTGCTCTCCAGGATTGCCTTGCCAACCTCTCCCAGTGTAAGGAGATTGAGTGCCTTCTCCGTAGCGCATGTGGTTCTCGGGTCCAAGCACTTCATGGCACAGCTTGCTTTCTTAAATGCCTTATTCAAGATAACTGAGTGTGTCCCTGTTTGCTGTCCTCCAAATTGAGAAAAGCTCAGGGACGGGACTCTCCCCGTGATGGGATTTCGAGTCCAGCAGTAAGACAGCTGCCTCAGTGCTGAGGTATGATTCAGGAAATCCTCTGTTCATTGTGTACCAGCCTGAGGTGTAACTCCGGGTGCCTCACTGCTTCCGACTGTTCTTACCGCTGGGCTTGTACGAACGCTGTGCGTTCATCCTCTCTAACCACTGAGCAGGGAGTTCAGGCAGGTAAGACTGGAGTTGAACTGTAGCTGAAATTGGTTTGCTTTGCTGAACGTGACTTCAAAATAAAGGTTGACATTTGGATTCACTTCAGGGGAAAATAACTTGAACTGGTTTTCGGGTCACACTCTGTTCAGTTCCGTGGCTGGGGTAGGAGGATAGCTTCTCCTGGGACAGCATGTCGTCTGTGGGATTCTTCTTCTGCTGTATGGCCCATAAACACTAGGGCTTCCCTCGGTAATTGATCACAGTCTTGTTCTGTGAAATTAGTGTATGCTTTCTCTCTTCTGTTTACCTTGTCTTCTTTTTTGTGATAGAGTCCACCAAAATCAAATGAAGGTAGTACGGAGAGTAATAAGGAGAATGCTGCTACAGAGTCTGGGTCTGAATCATCTTCTCAGGAAGCCACACCAGAGAAAGGTGAAAACCTAAATATTCTTTTAGGAATGGTAGTTAATCCTTGCTTAAACGACTGCATTTTTCAATGTTCCATTACTTTATAAAAACGTAACATTTTAATGTTGCCTTCACTGTCAGCTGTAACCAAAGATACAGGCTAGGAGAGCGGGAGGTGGCGTGCTGGATGCTACAGACTCTCTTGTCCTTTTGTTTTTAACATGTGGAACATGTGCAGGCTACACTGCCTGTTTCATGGTCATTCTGCAGTACTGGGGCTATCTTCAGCAGAATGAAAGTAGAGAGAATTAACAGAGCAGGTAGTTGGACCTATAGACGTAGAAGAAATACGGCAAACTGTTTTTTTTAACAATTCTGTTATACTTCCAGTGACTGAATGTCTGAGTCAAATGTATATTGTATCGGCTTGGTGCACCACGTGTGCTGCTTGAACCAAGAACTGTTTGCTGGATTCTAGGCTTCTGTGACTCTTCAGATTGACAAGATTTTCTGGAAATTTGGGGGGCTGTGGGTTTTTCTCCAGCAAGCAGCTTGCAAGGCAGAATGAAGTGGGAAGTGTGTGGTGCTGTGCGTGTGCAGGCACCACTGTACAGCTGGTAGCAGTATCAGTACTGCTGGAGCACTTACACGTACGTCGGTGCCCATGTGTTAGCAAAGGTTTTGAAATGTTGTTTGTGGGGACGAAATTTTTCAGTAACTTACCTCTTCTGTCCCTTGTCCTCTTGTGCTTTTAAAGTAAGTCTTAAAAGACAAGCTTTAACTTCTGCTTTAAATTTCTAACGTTCCATTAATGTCTGTCTTCCGTACTTTTATTTCTTCAAATTCTGCTTATACTTGTGTGAGACCTTAATAAATCTTGCAAAAATGTATGCTGATCATTCTCAAACTTTCAAAATGTTGTTCAGCTAATAATATTTCAGAATCACTGGCAGAGTCTGCAGCAGCCTATACTAAAGCAACAGCAAGGAAGTGTTTGTTAGCGAAGGTAGAAGTGATTACTGGGGAGGAAGCTGAAAGTAACGTCTTACAGGTAAGAAGTGGATAAAGTCGAGGAGCTTTGAGTTTACGGGGGCTCATATGGATGTCCAGTGAATGCACACCACCCGATTCCCTACAGCTCAGCCATCCTCTATATCTCTAACTTTGGATATTCGTTATCAGATCCTTACTTTGTTGTTTCTTAATCTCCTTTATGAATAAATTTTAGTGTTTGGGCCATACAGATAAATCTTAAGCATACTTTCCTAAATCCATCACATCAAAGCTTCTATCTCCTAAAAAACAATTACTTGAAAAAATTTAAATTAGTTAAATATTTTTAAGTTCTTTATTTTACTAATAAAGATTTTTTTTTAAACTCGAAATGGACTGTTACGCCAGCAGTCTGGTTTCTTGCGTAGCAGAAACCATAAAGCAGTACCCAGGAATTTGTCATGAGGTATTTAATTTAATTACTGATGTTTTAGAAGGACGTTAGTCATGACTGACTCCTGATTTCAATCATGATTTATTTAACTTTGTAGTTATCCGTTAACTTATTAACTTCAGTATGTACTGAAGAAAAATGTGCATGGTTTATGTGTAAAACTAAGTTGTGTTTATATTTTTTCCCTCCTCTCTTTATCCTCAAATTGCAGGGGGTTTTTGAGGCCTTTTACGTTTCTCAGCACTTGAACTGCATTATTTTTTAAGGATAGCTTTTTGTTCTTAGAGATGCTGGTCTACTCTGACACCACACAGCTGCACTGTGTCAATAACTGATGCATATTGCTTGTATCATTCTACGAAATAATAATCTATAACGTTTGTCTTCTCAGACTTTTTCTTACCAGACATGTATGGTCTTCAGATAGTTGTTCTGGTACTTCTTGGTTTCGGTATAATTCAGAAACTCCTTGATGCTTCATGTAACCAAACAAGACAAGAGATGAGAGTCTAGTTTCACTTAGGAAAAGCACAACTTTTAGCAGTTGTATACTTAATAGAGGACTGACTTGCATGAATATATCGTAACAGACCTCTCCCCTAACTTCGGTTCTTTTTTTCCTGTGAAATTTAATGCACTCCCAAATGGGACTTGTACAGACAGAACCGTGTTGCAGAAATGAAGTACAGACAGTGAGGTGTTCTGTGGTGAAGATGAGGAAATGGAGGAAACAGAAATGGAAATACATTCTCCACCTAGTGCATGCGCATATGTGGGGAACTTGAGGGGTGACTGAGGTATGGAACCTCAGCTGTGACAATGAAGATGGATTGGAGGGGGAAATAGAAAGTAGGGATGTCTGGAAGGAGCTTTTATGGGAAGCAGAACGGTCTTACCGTTAGAAAGTACGAAAGGTGTACATTTTCAAACTGATGAACCAGGAAGGCAGGAAAAGTACCTGTTGTTTATTCATGACTTTATGAATTGATAATAACCTCACATGTTTGTTCGTCCTTTCTTCCTTAGTACAGGAAGAATTTAGCTTTGCCTTCATTGTGCTGGGTCTTCCCAGCAACAAATACCACTTTCGGTGGGGCAAAGTGCACCTCAGACTGCTAAAAGAATTGTCTGACTTAAGACTATAGATGACTCTTACCCAGTCTCTTATCACAATAAATTTCCTCTGTGGAAGTTCATACCTTATCTGAAAATTGTTCTTGTTGTTTGATCTTTAACACAGGTATTCTTTAGGAATATATAGCTTCTGTTAATAAAACCTTATGAAACCAGACAGCATATTTTGAGGAATTTATTGCGAAAGAGAGGAAGGCTACTTTGGCTTCCACAGCTATAAACACTTTATAATTCCGCTATGAAATCTGATGGGGATTTTTAACCATCTGTAGGTGACTAAATATGAAATGTATTGCTGTTTCAATCACACTACGCTATGGAGATATTTTCTGTTACAGATTCAGTGCAAGCTGTTTGTATTTGATAAAAACTCTCAGTCTTGGGTGGAAAGAGGTCGAGGACTTCTGAGACTCAATGATATGGCCTCGACAGATGATGGAACATTACAGTCTCGGCTGGGTAAGAGAAACCAGGGGAGGCAGTGGATGACAGCCAGTGGTGTTCTCACAGGATGCTTCCGTGACACAGCAGCATCCACGCTGGGATAGGTCCTAGCTACAGCAACTCAGCAGTTTGGGCCTTTTCTCTTGCTTCAGTTATTGACCGTTTCCTCCAAAGAGAGTATCTTTTCATATCCTCCTGTTGTAGCAAATGTTCCAGTTACTTTTTCCCCCATGAAAGCAAGCTGTATTTACCAACTAGAATATTTGGTTAGAAATTGATGGCGATGTTGTTCAGACCTGGGTTCTTTGGGATGGGGTGCTTGTGGCGGGGGAAGTCTCTTTGAATAATGCTCGTTTGTTCAGACTGGCAGGAATGTACGTTAGCCTGAGATTATCAGCTCAGATCCAACCTCTGAACTTTGGTGTATTGACGTGTAAGACTTTGGATTAAATATCTTTAGACATGACTGATAATCTTTAATAGGCTACATTCCTCTGATTAACAGTTGTGATAAGATTCCCGTTTTAGGGGCTTTCCCTTCATATTTTTTTGTAAAGAGACTTAAACATTCACATCATAAAAAGCCATCTTGGCTGTTTTAAGCTTCCTGTTCTGTCTTTTCCCACCTAACTGATCTTGTATGTTGGCTTTAAGTGATGAGGACTCAGGGGAGTCTCAGGTTAATCTTAAATACCAAGCTCTGGGCTCAGATGCAGATTGATAAAGCCAGTGAGAAGAGTATCCGGATCACCGCCATGGATACAGAGGACCAGGGAGTTAAAGTTTTTCTTATATCAGTGAGTACTGGGTTTTGTTTACATCTTAACCTTCCTACTAAAATCGGTGCTTGCTTAAATTGCAGCTGAGGTAAAGTTCCCTTTCTTCTTTGCACCCTGTCTCCTCAGCGCCACCCATCCCCAGAGACATGGGGCTTGGCAGACTTTGCTTGTCTGAAAAGCCTTTCTAGTTGTGAAGAAGTTCCACATAAAAGGCTGCCCTTAGGAAGCCAGATTGTCTAAAGCACGGAGTTGTGGGATCTGTTCCATGCCTACTGAGACTGTAATTGTCCTGTAAGATTAACACAAATAATATTTTGCTATCAAAGGAAATGGGCATTTCATAGATTTCTGTGTAATAGCTTAACCAAAATTAGATCTGCCAGAACCTGTAGCACGGGAAGGCTGTCACTGTCTGTATACGGTGTGGGTGGACGTACAGGTGCTCGCTGGAAGTGAAACACTAAATATCTGTCAAGAGAATTATGTTAGTAGTTAAGGGTAACACACTTCAACTTTGATTTTCTTTTAATACAGAGTATTCCAAGCAGTAGCAGGACAGTGAAAGTGATTCCTGTGCTTGCTAAATGGGGAAACAGTAATCCCAATTAGAATTACTAAAACACTTGGGAGATCGTGATACAGTCAGTAAGAAAGGTCATTCCCTAATATCTGCTAAGAGCACGTACAGATTCTGAGAGGTCTAAACACATTCTTTTGACTTACACTGGGGAGCTGCTAAAGAATTAAGTGTTCTTATGGGTCAGAAATTGAGAACAGCAACAAATGGTCAGCTTGCCCTGTGACATGGGGTTTGCAGCACGGGGTTCTGGAGTCCCAGAGTGGAACTTAGTCATACCAAATACCCATTGAAGAAGAAAAAGCAGTGAAAATGGGTAATTTTTCCTCAGCTTTTTCTAGATTTGAAAAGTTTTGAGTTAATCTGTCATCAGGTTATTCACTTTTGATTTTAGTATCGATAAAAAGTATCTTGTATGGAATAATTTATTCCCTACAGCTCATTGCAGGGGAATTTTGCAGATATATAGGTGACAGAAGATGGGGAGGATGGAAACAGTTTTTTATGGAAGACTCCGAGAAGTGGGATTGTTACCTTACAGTTAACTTGGAGTAACAGCAATAGTTAATTGACATAGTGAAAACAGAGTTTCGTAGTATTCAAAGGGAGCTACCTTCTAAATACTGTCCACTAAATTCTTAGTTCAGTAGGCCTAAACATTTGTTCTTTTGAAGTCATGAAGTGGCTGTTAACCTTTGAGAGTAAAACATATATTCTTGAACAGGTTGTCACAGATGCTTCCATCTGAAACAGGTGGCAAGTATAAAAGAGAGTGTAAAAAAAAAAAAAAAAAAAAAATATGTCATCGGATCATGAAACAATTAAGTGACTTCATTTATGTGAAGTTGAGTGATTGACAAACTTGGAAAAATCTGTGTAAGACAAACTTTATAATTAAAGCTTTTTTTAGCATAAGCTTTTGGAAGGTGTCAGGAAAGCTGCGTGACTCCTAGGTGAAGGAGGCTGTATAAAATCAGCTAATACTGGTTAGCCAGAGAAGGTCAGTGCTGAGCAGAGAGGAACTCGCCATCAGTTTAGCACATCCAGCATCTTGCTGCGTGCACCACAGCCCATTCTGACTTGGTTTCAGAAACCCCATATGAGAAGACTGAAAAGTAGATTGTGACATTTGTAATGACTGGTGTGTGTTACGTAAGCAGTGTTTTATTCTTTATAATTCCTTGTACCTTTTTCTTGTTTCCTGAATATTAAAAAAAACTAAAACGTAGGCAAGCTCTAAAGATACAGGGCAGTTATATGCTGCGTTACATCATCGGATCTTGGCCTTGCGGAGTAGAGTGGAACAAGAGCAAGAAGTCAAGAATGTAGCACCTGAGCCAGAAGTAACGCAATCAAATGAGGAAGACAGTGATGATGATGTCATTGCACCTTCAGGATCAGCTGGAAGTGGTAAACAAGACAGACAGTTTTCTCTGTTTTCATACGTTTTTCTCTGCATTCTTTAAGGCAGGCTGTCCTCTCTGTCGTTGCGTGTTATAGCCGTTCTTCTGGCCTGTTACTTCTCACGGGTGTGTTTGGGATAACTCATTGCACGAATTGCCTTTTTGAATGCAACTGTATCTTGCTACTTCTCTGAACTGACAGAAAGGGCCCTGTGCTGCTTCCATCTGAGTTATATGTCCCAGTTTAGCAGGAGTTACCTGTTCTGGGTTTGTTGACAGGATTTTGAAGGCGTGGTGGTGAGTTTCATTTTTGCCTTCAGCGTGGCCAAGGCTTGCATGTAAAAGCCCAAGACAGTCATCTTGGGTGCTTTCAGCAGAAAGGATCCGGACTCACCCTTGAGTAGAGTGCTGTTTGGAAAGCAGAAGGTTTACAAAGGGGCATGGAAAGAGTGTAATTGATTTCATTGTAGATGAGACTGTAATTTAAGAAAAGCACTAGGCTTCAGTTAGAGGAAAGCTTCCTTCTGTACTCCTGACTGAAGTCAGCTGTACTTTGCTTTCCTGTGGCTTTGAACATCCAACCTTTGATGCAGACCAGTCCTCCATCCTGATTCACTGCAGGGAAAAAAAAAAAGGAGGAATCAGTATGAACAAAAGCAGTGGGTGGTTTGAAGTGGCTGGAAACTGAGCTTTTAGGCTCTGGGATGCTACTGGGATCCCCCAACCAGATTAGTCAAGAACATAAAATTACGCAGTGGATGAAACTTAATCTGGAGAAGGAAGATGTAAGGCAGGGGGAGGGGGAATTCTGCAGTTCCCATCTGTCATTGAAATCCTAAATCTGAGGTTTCTGTAGGATTCTCGGATGGGGTCCCTTATTGTAAGGCAAGGAACAAAAGATACTTCTGATGACTGAGAACTACTTTCTTTGTTTCAGGTCCTAATGATGAAGGTGATGGGCAGAATGTTGGCAGCACATAGCAGATGGGAGCCTGTCTGCTTGCAAGGCTGCTACGAACACCATCTTGCAGGCATCTCTGGATACCCCAGGCCAGCTATTATTTCAGGCAGTGTTGAAGGCTCCAGGACTTAAGAACTGTGCATCCCTGTTCTGTTTGTTTGGTTTTTTGGTCTGGATCAGTAGATTCCACACAAAAAAAGCAGACTTGGAAACTACCTGAATGTGGTTTCGGACATGAAAGCTCATCATATTGATGAGCCAAAAAAAAAAAAAAACCAAACATTTCCCCTCTTCCTTGTAATTGAAATGGCACATTACAGCTTGTCACAGCTTTTCATTGGGACCTTTTGACTGTTTCTTCATTAGTTCATGTCGTGCAGGCCTCCGAGATAGAACTTTCCGACACGGTTCCAACTCGAATTCTGCTTTCGCAACCCCTACTCCCCCTTATGAGTTTCTGCCTCCTGCAGGGAAACAGTGTCCTCACCAGTTCCTATGCTCACTGACTGCCCTTTTGGGTTCATTCTCTTTTTGGACTTCAGATGGGGCAGATTTATGTTTTTACTTTTTAATCCCAGTGTAGGTTGTGGACACCGTTGTTCCCTGTCTAGTGGGTTTGTAAACAGAGAGAAACAAAACATTGTGGTTCACCAGAAAAGCTTTTGTAATGCGGTAATAAGAGACTTTAAAGTCCACGGGACGTTTTGCTAACTCCTTTTCTTTCTTCCCATTTCATTATTATTATTTGGGGATTTATATTGTGGTGATACTTTTTTTTATTTTAGTTTTTCAATAAGATGCTCTTGTGTGTTGAAAAAGTGAAACTATTGTTTTGTACTGTTCTTTTCTGTTACTATTTAAGGGAGAGCTAAGCCACTATATATAATAGATGTTGCATACAATTTTTCTTAGAAAATTATATGTTTCTGTGGCTACAGTAAAGTGTAGGAGGCATACAGGTTACACCTTCAGAAAAATTGATGAGGAAACAGCTGTTAGCCCTTGGAATAATAAAATAGGCTCATGTAATGAGCTCTGTCAGCCATTAAAATAAATCTGTATAATAAAGCAGCTCTCATTTAATGGCTTGATTCAACAAGCCATTTAAGCACTTGCCTGACTTAACGACATGTGAATAATCTTACTGAAGTCAATGCAACTATTCATGCTTAAAGTTGAGTACATTTTTAAATATCTTGCTGAATTAACGGCCTTAAATAGAAAATTAACTTCTAACCCTTCCTGTCCCTGTTCTGTTTCCTGAAGTCTTGCAGCATGAAGAAAAAAGGTAATATTGCCAGCTTTGAGTAGTTTGGGCTGAAGGATATTGTATTCTGTTCCACCAAAATAAAAGCAAGAATGTGTTTTCCTGTGTGTAATTCTGAAGTACTCCTACTGTAACCATAACTCACATTTTGCTTTGGATGTTTTCTGATCATTTGGGCCTTTTGTGTGAAAGATGAGTTTTTTTACTTCGTTATTAAATCATATGGTATATTCTTGTCCAGCAAAGTTGGAATTTGGGTCACTGAGAAGAGTGACCAGGTCACTTTCTTTATAAATTCCCCAAATTGTTCTATTTCCTTTATAGTTTACTGATAGATAATTTCTCACTTGCTTTTTCTCCTGTAGGATAAGGAGATCTAAACCGCACCATTTAAAAGAAAAAGGGGAAGAAGCATTTAATGTAGCATGAATTGAAAATGAAAACCCAGGTTGTAGCACAAAAGCAACTATGAAATTATTCAAATAGCAAAACAGTCCTTATTGCCTCTATTTTAATGAAAAACTCTTTACTGGGAGTCAAGAACATAGTTTTACCCGTTGTCTGTTGTTAAGCATTGTTGGTGACATGCGGTTGGAGCAGGGAGGTGCTTTGCTTCTCCTGACAGCCTGTTGGAAGGAACAGCTTGGATTACTTTTCTGGAGAGTGAAAAGGGCTCATGACTAGCTGTGGCACGGCATTTATGATTTCTCTGGATTGTCCACTCATGTCTTTTTGCATTCTGTTTTGTTTTTTCTCCTTAGTTATGGGGGTTTTTTTTAACCATGCACAAACCTATTGCTGCACCCCTTCTTAAGCAGCTCACTAACAGAAGTATAGCATGTTTCTTAATACCTACCACACAATTGTTTCTGCATCACGAGGTCTGGGGAACTCCTGTATTTTCAAATAAATAATCTGCATTTTGATTCTTGGATCTTTTTACGCCAAGATACTGATATTTAAAATATTCTTTTTCACACAACCTTGCAGCATAAAGCTGCTTTGTTGCCAGCATCAAGGAAATCAGTAAGGTGTCTTGGTCAGCAAGGGTCTACCTGTGGAGAAACGGGTGTTACTTCCCAGTCCCACACTTCATGAGGTCTGTGCAGAGTCTCACGTGGAGGTGCTTTACCTAAAATGAAATCGATGGTGCATGAAGATTCAGAAAAATAGAATAAGCATTGTTTCTTTGGGGTTTAGGTGTGGTACGCAGTCACCTACAGCATTCTAAAAAAATCTGGCAACTGGTACAAATGTTATTTGAGTTGGAAGTTTTGCCTGTATGTTTATAGTGAAGAGGAAAACAGTACTGTGAACCACTAACAGAACTGGCCATAGATGAGTTCAGGCCCTGCACAGGAAGGTAGAGTTAGGCCAAAGCAAAACTCTTACTTCACTCTCTGCTTTAAGCCTTAGTAAACTAATGGCAGGTAAAATCAGATAATGCCCATGTGTTTTGAAAGATTTATGTAAGACTGTCATATCGAAATGTATGTGGGAACTACATTAAAACTTTTATCAGAAAACAAGCAAACACCCTAAGCCTGGCATTGCATTTTTTTTTATGCTGGGCAGTGGCTGCTAGAAGGGAGCTCGCTGATGACCAGGTTTGCCTTCTTACAACAGTCTTCCCCTTGTACCACCCTCCTGCTGCATCTTTGCTCTTAGCCCTGTTGTTAACACGGGTGTTTTTAGCAATTACTTGCTGCTGACTGCTGTGGGCACAGCCTTTCAAATTTTCCAGGAAGGAAAAAGATACTGAAGAGTGCAATAAAGTTGAGCACATCTGATGGGGAAAATGTTGCAAGAATGGTGGTGTTACTAAAACCAAAAGCAAACCTCTTACCCATAAAAGTAAAAATAAGGTTACACCCACAGGAAATACAGACATTACGGTAAGAAAATGCATAGTTACATCTTTCTGTAGTCCAGTGCCTGATGCACGACTTCAGAGAAGACAGGGCAGGGAAAGATCTAAATAAACTAAACCTCAGCAGTCCTCTGAAACCAGGCTGGGCAGATGTCCAAACTGTTAGAAGCCTGCAAGAATAAAAACCACTTCCAACTCGGCAATGACTCCTCCGTGTTCCCAGTCACTGAGGTGTCAATCGGTTCCATCGCTTGGGTATTGCTGCCATTCATCTATCCTGACGCGTCCCGTTCTGCAGTTTGACTGGCCTCTTGTTCTCCCAGTGAGTGTAGAAAATGGTTTATTTCCTTTCTAGAAACATGTTACGTATTTGAAAATTTATCATGTTCCCCCATAATCTTCTCTAGTTTTAGGAATTCCAATTCTGATAATTGCCATAACTTGTCATGCAAGATTTCATTAAACTGACTTTTCACTGTGCAATTTTCTCCCCTTGTTCTTTGGTCTTTCTGTGCAATGACTTGCTTAAACTGAACTCCAGAGTCTGCTACGCAAGTAGCAGATAAATTCAGACAGAATGTCATAAAGGTTTTTTTAAATTTCCAGTTAGCGCTGAGCAGCAGAGGTGCTAATAGAGAACTGCTAGACTAGACTCTTATTAAAGTCAATCTTAATTCCTGTCTGCTAGGTTATGGTACAAGGTATCCTGCAAAGAAATGCTCAGAGTTAATTTCTGTAAATAAAAGTGTCTGATTTAAAGAGTACTCAGAGTTCCCTTTTGACTACCTCCCTTTCAGGGGCTTAAAGATACAAAAGCTGTATTTTTCATCAAGACCACTGGTAATTCTGTTGCTGGGGGTAGGCAGTGAATGCCTTTTCTAAGGATATCTGTGAATTCGGGCCATTCCTGGCTGAATTCTGGTAGCCTGCCTTCAGCTTCGAATGAAACTGAGGCAAAGCGAAGTAGGGATGTTGTGTTTGTTCTCCTACAGCCAAGACTCCAGCTGGAGCCCAGTGCTGCCGGTAGCGGTGAGCCGAGCAGGCCGTGCCAAGCCTCGGCCTGTACCAGTTATACACACGGGAAATGCTTTTTCCGTTGGCTGCTGGAAAGTAGCTCTCTAACTGTAGTCCATTTGCAGACAAAATTCCTGCTCTGGAGAGTTGAGAGCTGTGGGTTTAGATGCAGATAGATCTGTTGGGCAAGGCCATACAAAACGCTCCCGAAAGAGGGGAGGATAGGGAAGTGTTTTGAATGTGACTTGCTGATGGGTGAAAAGTTTCAGAGGTAGAAGGGAACTAAGTTATTTGCAGCTTGTAGTACGATAGCAAGTCACTGCCCGCATTTAACAGTTAAGGGAATTAATGCTCTCTATTAGCTGATTGGTTTGTGGCCAGTCTGCAGTTAGGCATAAAATAGCGGGAGTCAAGTTAGATGTTCTGAGAGTAACGTTACTTACCTAGATTGATTTATACGCGGCTTTCTGTGGAACCTGCCTGTTACAGTAAGATATATCTTACAGTATGAGTTCTCTAATGAGCACTAATTGCCTAGGAAGTCTCCTAAAGCATTCTGAAGCCCGAGGACAGGCTTCTGAAGAACAAAGGACAGCAGCAGTGTGCCAGTCCCGAGGGGGAACTGCAGTCTATAGGGAAGGCAAGTTAAGAGCTGCACAAAACCAGGTGCCGGGTCTGGCAGCTCCAGGCTGTGTATCCGCTGCAGGCGAGGAGGGAGGTGGGAAGGAGCCACTCACTCCTCTGGAAGCAGTGGTATGGATTCACTGCGTGTAACGCATTCAGAAGAGCTTACAGCTGCTTAAAGCCCAGAATGCTGCCCATTACTTAATGGTGTAGAGTCTGATCCTCTCCATCTCATTCTAAAACTGACACTTGAGCCATCTCTGAGCGGAAGATGCCTGACGTGCCCCTGCAGCAGCTCTGCTGTGCCCAAGCCAGGGGCTGAGCCGCAGCTCCCTGCCCCCGTCTCCTCTCCCTGCTTGGCCGGGAAATGCCAAAATCAGCAGCTCCCTCCTGGGATCACACCTCCAGCTGCTTTGAGCGCCTCTCCCAGAAAAGAGGTGCCGTGGGGGAACGCGCAAATGGAGTATTTAATTCCCTTTTCACATGAAGGGGCGAGTAGACAGGTGAGAGACAGCTTGAGCTGTCAGTCCGGGTAGGGACTTCTGTTCAGCTGTTGGAGTTATTTCAGTGCTGGAGAGTAGTGGAAGAGCTTGGCTAGAAGGGATTCTGCTGAGAAAGCATGGTTGTGAGTCCTTGGCTGTTTTTTATTCGCAAACTGAGAACAACTGGAAAAATGGATACGTACACTACAGCCCAAGCGTGTCACAACATCCTTGTTATTTCAGAAGGACAAGATGGAAATACAAGCGTAGCAATGTTCATAAAACACAGAATTACAACAGAGTCCTTAAAAATCCATACAAAATAATCCACGGACTATTTAGTTACAGCCACTACACAAACCAAAGGCCACAAAACACCCAAACCCCCCAAACGATCCCCAAGCAAACATCACTGAAAAGTTCAAGGATGGGAGCTACCAGAAGTGTTGCTTCGGTTCAGACACCGAGCCGCACGCTCTGAAAGCACCTTAAGGGCCACGGATTAGGCGTGAGCTGAAAACACGGAACACAGCTGCGCTCCCACGGGATTTCGAAGGGCACGCTCGAGCACCCGCCAGCGGGAAACGGCGGCAGGAGGCTGCTGGCGCGGGGAAGGCAGCGGCAGCTCCGCTCGGGGGAGCAGCGCTCGC
>NW_020799140.1:445473-450026 GCF_003259725.1 Athene cunicularia | reverse complement strand
GTGTATAAGAGACAGCCCCAGCTCTGCGCTCCGCCGTGGTTGGAGTGCCGGAACGGCTTGGGTGAAGTGCGAAGCTTTACAGTTGGTGTTTCCTTCTGCTGTGTTTTCTCTAACACGGCACCCATTACGTGTCACATCACAATGGAGGGTATAGAAGAGGAGGCTGAGGGGAGACCTCCCGGCCCTCAGCAACTCCCTGCCAGGAGGGGGCAGAGAGGGGGGATGAGTCTCTGGAGCCAAGGCCCCAGCGCCAGGCCCCGAGGGAATGGCCTCCAGCTGCCCAGGGCAGGGTCAGGCTGGCTCTGAGGAAGGATTTCTGTGCAGAAGGGGCTGTGGGGCGTTGGAATGGGCTGCCCAGGGCAGGGGGGAGTCCCCGGGATCCCTGGGGGGGTTGAAGAGTCGGGCTGAGCCAGCGCTGAGGGGTCTGGGGGAGCTGGGAACGGTCAGGGTGGGGGTCATGGTGGGGCTGGAGGAGCTGCAAGGTCCTTTCCAACCTAGTTGATTCTGTGATTATTCACACATGCATAATATTTTTTTCTGGATAACACAATACCACATATGGGTGATGGCAGAAGAAACGCCTGGATTAATGCTTGAGCAGAACAACAGCCGTGTCAGCTCAGGCTGAGGCGGCCTCTGCCTCCCGTGATCTTTATGTAAAGACACGTTCCTTATGGGAAGTGCAGGTAATGCATTTTTTACAGTCTAGAGTGAAAGGTACAGCTTTTCACTACTGGCAAACCAGCTAGTTTATGGACAGAAGTCGAAACTTACTTTTTTGCTTCATATATTTAGGCTTTGCACTTAATAAATCAGTTGCTGAAGAGCAAATGCAACGTTTCCCATCATGCTGTATAGCCAGGAAGAAACCAGCTAGTTTTCCCGAATTGCCTTTGTTTTGCAAGAGAAAGGGGACAGCGAAGAGACAAGCAGGGAACTGAGGAGCCTGTTCCAGATGCAGGTGCTGATCCGCAAGGCTGAAGCTCCCCCAGCCCCTTGGCAAGTGTGGAGTTTTCTCACCAAACTCATCTTGTTTTCAGTCTAATTTAGTGGGTTTTGTCACTTCTTTCTCCCCATGCATTAGTGCTCTGAACTGGAAGCAGGTTCACCAGCAGTTCAGATCTGCATTTTTGAATTGTTCAACTCTAAACCAGGACCTGGACTCTCCTGTAACAAGTTGAGCCATAGAAAGTCGTTATAATGGTCTGGATAATGTAACCAGTTACAATTTCAATAAATCCCATAGTCCTAAGACAGCATATTAAATCTTCTTACCATTTCTCACAGCTGAGGAAGGGCTTATCCTGCCCACTGTGAAGGGCCCAGACCTCGTGGTCTCAAGCTGTGTGTTTTACCTACAGACCCCTTGGTCCAAAGCAGAGAAAGATGGGAAGCTGAAATACTGTCCTTGGTCTGTGGGTTTGCTCTTCTCAGCTGATTGTAGGATCAGCATAATTGCACTTTCTGCTGAAAAAATGCAGAGGTTTGTAACATGAGCTTGTGATTTACTAATTTACCATAGAGATTGAAAATTTTTATCCTGGACGCTTTTGCTGTTCCCAAGAAAGATGAATTGAAATCTGCAGATGGTGCCTGGTAGCCAGATTCATATTCATGATCAAGAACCTGTATTAAAAACAAAAATTATTTTTTTAATTTAATTTTTGTGTCTGCTTGACACAGTTATTTGCCAAAGTTTGCAGTTACATAGATTTAGGGATGAGGTATGTAACTCAGTGGACAAGACAATGCTCTTTTGTAGTTTTTTAGTTTGATTCAGAATTGTTAATTCAATTTCAAAATCAGTTTATAAAAAATTTACAAACTCAATCCATTTTTCTACTATCCAGAAGTCTTTGCAAGCCCCAGGCAGGCAGAGGAGTAAAATGCCAGGGACAAACTGACCTTAAGGAGGGCAGAGCCATCTGAATTTCTCTGCCTGATTCCCCGTGGGGCTGGAGCCGCGGGGACTTGTGAGCAGAGTTTCAGTGCAGAGCCCAAACAGAACTCTGCTGGCTCCTACACCCCGGGGCAACGTGCTACAGAGAAACCTCCTCCTCTCCTTCCCCCTGGCTGTTGGGGGGCTGCCCCTTGCCTCATTTGGAAGGGCTCTTACTGCGACCAAGCTGGGCGCTGGCGCGGGGCGCCTGGGCACCCACCTCAGGGCTGCGGTGGCCCCTGCAGGACCGCGGTGGCACGGGGAGGGCTGCGCTGCTGGACCGCAGGAGGCACTGGGCGGGACTTGGATAATGCTGAGACTCACCGTAGTGGCAAGGACATGACGCCCCTGGGTAGCCGAAAGCAGGTCTTGCTTCATTTTCCCCTCCTCTCAGAGGAACTCTTGTACAGCACTGCGTGTCTCAAAAATGTGCTTTGTGTGTAATTCTCAGTTCCTTGAGGGGGGTGTTGGTTTTTTACCTCTTGTTTACAGCTACACTAGGAGCTGTGTTTGGAGTAACTACGTGCCTCAGTGCCCAAATCAGAGAGGAACCAGACAGTCCCTTGGACTATTTCATAGGAGGCTGCGCAACGGGAGCCGTCTTGGGTGCAAGAGGTAAATGTGGATAATGCCTGTAATGAAATGAGCCCTCTCTGTTTCCTGAGAATCTTTCTGTTAGGGAAGAATGTAAAATAATCTTGATATCAGGCTTATTTGGTAAAGATTCATCTCAAGATCTGAATTCCATTTCGTGCCAGTTTCATTGGTACAGGGCTGCTCAAATAAATACAGCTACAGGAGGACACCAGAGAAAACATCAAACTGATTTACAGAATGGAAACAAGAGCTCACCCAGTGCTGCCGGTTATGACTTAAAATTGCAGGGTGTGAAGAACATAGTTGTGGAAATCCGTGTTTTCTTGGCAACAAATGCGATTTATTTTACAGGGAAAGTACAATCTAGCATCTGCCTTGTGAGTTCTTCATGCACTCTGAGGGACAAGCTGTATCTTGCTGCTGTTGTTCCTGTGGCATCTTGCCAGGCTGGATTAGCTCCTGCAGATATTTATACAGCTGTTTTCTGTAGGCATTCAGACTCAGTGTTAAAGATGTGAGGGATTTATTTAAGTTGTCATTGTGGTGAAATAGAATTTATTTTTACTTTTCCTAGTTGCTGAGCTGATGAGAGTTTGAAGCAGTGATTGTTGGTTTTGTCACTGAAATAAGAAATTTAAGATTCCCTCTGTAAGGAGATGGGGTAGTGGATTATAGAAATAGATATTTTGAGTTGCAAGCTAAAAGCGTGAGAAAATTTTTTAAAAAAAAAAAAAGTAACTTCCGATTTCTCTTGGCAAACAACGTTGCTGATAGTCAAGGGACTGCGAATAGCTCATGGAAAATTTGCAGAGTCTGTTGAGATCTGCTGGATAGTGCCTGTGCCCTAATAGATCTTCTGTGGTTTGATGTGTTTTTTTTGCAGTTCACAGTTACATGACTGGTACCACTGCGTGTTTGGGGTTTGGAATTACTGCCGCTCTCTTCAAGATAGGTAACAAGGAGGGCTGGAGGCTGACGGGGCCTCCCAAGCTGTAACTGGAGCTTTCCTTCCCTGCGAGCTGTCTTTCGAATGCTGTATGTAATAAGACTTTGTGTAATAAAGAGACTGTCAAATCAGCAGCTGTCACGGAATTTTTGATGTCGTTCGGCTCTTTACAGTGTTGGGGCCAAGGTGCAAAAAAGGTGAAAGCTGATGGAGTGGAAGCTTCATCTGCTGCTGAGATTTCCATGCACGTCACTCTGCCTCTGTGTCTGCACCGCACACGCAAGCTTGAGGGGTACAGTGACTGTTTTCAGTCTGGTCTTATGGTTGGTCTTGTAATTTCCAGTGGGCCCTGCAGGATTTCTTGGCAAGGGTTGGGATTGCAGCGCACTGAGACCATCAGTCAGGGCTTGGAGTCAAAACTTCTGAGGAGGCGCTTGGCTCTAGGCTGAGGATCGGGAAGTTGGGATGGGGGAAGGAGCTATAAATTGCCCAGAACAAGGTGTTCAGGAGCCTGGGGAAACATTGAGGGAAGTCTAGAGCCCACAGTTTGAGGGCCAGAATTGGGGAATAGCTGAAGGGACCCCTGGAGATCTTCCTGCTCCGAGCTGGAGCAGGTTGCTCAGGGCTGGGGCTGGCTGAATTTTCTGTGTGTGGAGTGAAGTGTGTCCAGCAAAGCCACTGAGCAGGTGCGGAGGGTTGAGCCACGGGATGCATGGAGAGAGGTGAGGAGAATCCATCATCCAGCCTGGGGAAAAGAACATCGAGGGCTGATCTGGTACCAGTTTTTCACAACTTACTGGTCATGGAAAGGGCAGGCTCGTGTGCACAGTAAAGGACGGGAAATAAGCCCAAGTTGCAGAAAGGGAAATTCTAGATAGAAGGAAAAACTCAGCTGGGGTAGATGAAGTGCTGGAAAGGGGCCTTGGAGAGGGTGTGGAATCACCGGGGACAGAATTCAGCCGGGCATGTGGGAATGTGAGGGGACGGGGACGGGACATTGGGGATGTGAGACACTGAATGTGGTTTCGGACATGAAAGCTCATCATATTGATGAGCCAAAAAAAAAAAAAA
>NW_020799140.1:414401-445423 GCF_003259725.1 Athene cunicularia | reverse complement strand
GGTCAGGGTGGGGGTCATGGTGGGGCTGGAGGTTTTCCAAACTAATTGGTTCTGTGATTCTGTGACCGTGTGTGATTCTCTCCGTGTGTTCCCACAGGCGAGATGTGGGTTGCGGAGGGGCCGGCCCCAGCCCAGTGGAGCCTGCGGGATGAGGCCCACGCCGAACGCTTCTTGGCCACGGCCGAGCGCCTCCGCACCTCTGGACAGCTGGTGGACGTGTCTGTGGGCCCAGAGGGCGACGTGGCCCATGCCGTGGTCCTGGCTTCCATCAGCTCCTTCTTCCTTCGCTTCCTGGAGAGCAGGAGCAGAGAGCTGCGCCAGGGACCCCCGCCCCACGTCCCCCTGCCACCCGGGGCCACGCTGCGGGGCTGGCGGGCTCTGCTTGCCTTTGCCTATGGGGGAACTGTGCCTCAGGGCTCAGAGAAGGAGGTGCTGGAGGCCGCCCGGGCCCTGGGGGCCCCCCGGATGGTAGCCGCCTGTGCCCCGAGGCTGGAGAGTGAGGCGGGTCCCAAGCCCCTGGAGGAGCAGTGGGAGACGCTGAGGGCCATGGAACAGCTCCATGGCAGCGGCCTGGGCTGCGACCTCCAGCTCCGGGCAGGGGAAGAGGTCATCCCAGGTGAGCCGGGGGTGGGGGTCCCCCAGGGGGGGCTGAGGAGGCCGACGGGGCGCTCTGGGACAGCCAGGTCCCCGGACAGGGATGCTGGGGGCTGAGGGTCCGGGAGGGGATGAGGCGTTAGGGGTTCCCGGAGGGTTGGTCCCCTCGGGAGAGCTGGGGGTTTGGTGGGGGCGGGCCAGGGCACCTGGGTTCCCAGGGGGCTGCATGGTGCACAGGGTTCCCTGTTGCCCCCCACCATTCTTCCTTCTTCCCCCTAGTTCAGCGCCTGGCCCTGAGCTCCTCCTGTGACTTCTTCCGAGCCCTCTTCACTTGCCCCATGCGGGAGGCCACTCACGACCCTGCCACCCCGCTGGCCACGGGACTGTCCCCAGCCGAGCTGCGCCTCCTCCTCTCCTTCGCCTACACAGGGGCTGTGGCGGGACCGTGGCCTGTGGTCCTGGAGGCAGCCGAGACCTCCCTGCGCTACCAGGCCTGGGGGCTCCTCACCCTCTGCCTGGATGTTTTCACCCATGGCCTGACGCCAGAAACTGGCCTGGACGTTCTGGCCTTTGCTGTGGCTTACGATCTGGCCCAGGTGGGCCGTGTAGCAGAGGACTACATCTTGGCCACCTTCCCCAGTGTGGTGGCCACTCCGGCCTTCCTGGATCTTCCTTCACATCTTCTCATCCGCCTCCTCCGCTCTGACGAGCTCAATGTCCTCCACGAACTGGAGGCCTTGGAAGCAGCATCGCGGTGGCTTATGGCCAATGGAAATGGCCAAGAGGATCTCGCCAGAGAAGTCCTGTCGTCTGTCCGCTTTGCCCTCATGTCTGGCCAGGAATTGAAGAAGGTCCCATCCGTGGCTGCAGGGGTAGCTGACCCAAAGGTCCTCCGTGAGCTCATGGTAGCAAGTTTGTCCCCCGTGGCCCAGCTGCCATGCCGGGTGCGTTCCTTGGAAGAGGTGCTGGTGGTTTGTGGTGGAGACAAACTGACGGCCAACCTGGCTGCCCGGAAGCCCAGCAGAGACCTCTGGTTTGCCCACCGCTACCTCAGTGCCGTGGGGCTGGTGAAGCAGGTGGAGTGGCGGGCACTGGGACACTTTCCTGATGGCCCGCGCTTCCGCCATGCTGTAGCTGTTGTGGGCAACATTCTCTATGTCCTGGGTGGCAAACGCTACTACGGGGTCCACGACACGCTGGCCAGTGTCTACAGGTGAGAGCTACGGAGGACCTAGAGGTGCCATGTGGCATCAGGACATTCTGGGATCAGAGGAGGGGTGAGCTGCCCCACGGACCACTGTGGCATTGCCGTTGGCCAAGAGGCCCAAGACATTCTGGTTGGGTGTAGGACTGGGACATGCCCTCCCACTCCAGGTTGTTACAGTTTTTTGGGGGTTAGGGCAGGGAGGCTCCTATCTGGAGTTCCCTCAGGGCTTTATGGGTTTGGTATTGCCCAGCAGGTGGGGCCCACGTGGCCAACATCCCCTCACGGCACTGTAGGTAACCGGTGGTCTCTTGCCCCTTTACCTCTCAAACCCAGGTATCAGCCTATGGACGATTCCTGGGAGCGCCTGTCCAGCATGACCTGTGGACGGAGCTACTTCGCTGCTGTGGCCCTTGGGGATTTCATCTATGCCCTGGGGGGCTGCTCGAGGGAGCTCTACTGCACAGACACTGTGGAGTGCTATGACCTGGCCAATGACACCTGGAGGTGAGACCGCTCCACGTAGCCACCCGCTTTCCTCTGCCCTAGGAGCCCCTTACACTGGCCAGTGGTGCCCATTGAGTGGTCTTTGGGTCACCGAGCCTCCAATGGAGAATGGGCCTACAGTGGCCTTTGGGAGAGGTCTACCGGGTGGTGAGCAACCTTGGGGTGGTGAATGAGTCTTTGGCCGACAGTTTTCATTGAGGGTCTGTTGCCCATTTGCCAATGAGATGAACCATTTAAGCATCTCCCGGCACTGGGTGCTCTGTTGGGTGTTGGCCAATGTTGTCCCGTGAGGGAGTACACTGTGGGTTGACCAATGGTGTCTTTTGGGGTCTACAGAGTGTTGAACGGTGACGCCCCTTGGGCATCCGTTATGTGTCAGCTGCTGCTGCCCACTGGGGCTCGTCAGGTGTCGGCCAGCATTGCCTGCACTGGTCAGTGGAGCCGTGGCTCACTGGGGAACTCCTGGGCAGTCGGTCACTGTGGGGCGGCCCTGCTTAACCTGTCCTTCACCCCTCCCTCTCTCCTTGCTCAGGAGGTGCCAGCCCCTGCCCATGGCTCTGTGTGGGCATGCAGCATGTGCCCTGGATGGTGCCCTCTACGTGTCAGGGGGGTGCAATGAGGCATCCCAGTGCCAGGCATCCTTGCTGCGCTACATCCCCGGTATGCCTGCCACGCTTCTGGCCCCCATGAATGGCCAGCGAGCTGGCCACGTCATGGAGGAGGCAGGTGGGCAGCTCTATGTGGCTGGGGGGCTCTGCCAGCAGGACGGGCAGACTGGCTACAGGGACCAGCTGGCCTTTGAGGTCTACAGCCCCAAGCTGGACAGCTGGGTCCTCCTCAGCCCCCTGCCTCATGCCCATGTAGTTGGGGGTGCAGCTGTGCTAGGGGGGGAGCTGCTCGTACTGGGAGGGTACAGTCACGAGACCTACCAGGACACCCACTTGATCCACGCCTATCAGCCGGGCGCTCGGCGCTGGATCACCCGGGGAACCTTGCCCCATGCCTATACTGACCTCCAAGTCTGTGTCCTCACTGTACCCCCTGCCTTGCGTGGCCCCAGCTGCCTTAAAGACCCCTCAAAGTCACCTGAAACCCCCAATAATACTTAGGGGGGCTGCAAAGCTCTGCACCCCATACTGGGATCCCCAGGTAGCGTCCATGGGCGCTTCTGTGGGACAAAATCACCCCCAGATCCCTCTCCCAGAATGGATTCCTCCTGTGGTTTCCAGCGAACCCCCACCCCAAAGTACATGCCCTTGACTGTGGGGATCTCATGAGACACGAAGAATCCCCACACTGCAACCCCGTGTCTCCAGGAATACCCACCCCCTGCCCTGAGCACCTCACTGGAAGCTGGGGGTCCCCAGATATCCCCACACACTTGGGTTGAATAAAAGTGGCTCTTGAACTGGTCTTGTTTTTTTTTTTTTTTCTGCTGGGGAGCCCAGAGGTGCAGGTGCTTCTTGCGAGGAACAGGAGGAGAGCAGGAGACCGATGGCCCGAGTGTCCTGGATGGGTGGCAGTGGGGACCAGGGGGCAGGAGGAGGCCACTGGGGCTCGGGGGGGCCTGTGTGCATTGGACATGGGGGAGGGTGTGCTGTGCCTCGGGATTGAGAGGCATCTTGGGGTGCATGGGGGGGTCCTGAGGGAACGAGAGAGTCCTGGGGGTGCCAGGGTTTGGGGAGTAGATGGTAGGGTGGACAGGGGGCACTGGGGGATCCTAGCTGGCTCCGGGAGGTCTTGGCTTCCTGGAGCGACCTGAAGGGCTGCTTGTGTGCAGAGGTGGGAGAACCCTGGGGACGCCTTGCAAGGAGAGGCCCCGGTAACGGGGATTCTGGGGACGCCCCCCTGCCCTGGGCAGCCCATTCTGGGGAGCAGGTAATCTGGCAGAAGGGCTGACCCACGCAGCTGGACAACACGTTTGGGACAGTTCGAGCTGGAACAGCGTTTGGGACTGCAAAAACGATTCCCATGATCTAGTTGCTGCCTTTGTGCGCCAGTGCTGAGGCCTGCCGTTTGACCCCTCCGGTGACAACTTCTGCCTCCTCCCCGCACCTCCAAAAGCGTTTGGGTGAGTTCTACAACTGGTGGTCACAAAGTCTGGCTGGACCCAAACTGCCCACTGTGTCTCCCTTGCACCCATCGCCCTCTGAAGCCTCCCGCCCTCCTCCTCCATTTCCAGCCATCCCATAATGGGGCGCTGAGGCACTGACGCTACTGTTTCCTGACTTTCCTGCGTGGCGGTGGGACATGCAGCGGGATGCTTTTCCCACATGATTCAATCTCCCAGGGGAGGATCACGCATTATAAGGTGTAAGTGAGCTTTTCTATCTTCACAGTTCCCGGTACTGAAGACAGTTTCGCCATTCACTGTACCCTGCCAGGACTGGGGGGGGTCCAGAGAAATGAAACTGGCACCCGTTTGAAATTCAGGCAAAGAGTATTTATTCTGTGATTGACAGCCTGGCACTGAGTTGAAAGCACAGCGTGTTTTTATGTGCATCACCCAAACAGAAGCAGTTGGGGCATAGAATGCAAAGTAAGCTCTTCTTCCTCACGCTCACCCCGAAACCAGGCAGCGGCAGCCCCAAACTGTCACTGACCAGTTTAAGACGTCTCCCCCCTGCCGGTTACCCAAGTAATTATTTCAGCTCTAGAAACTCCAGGGTGTGTGAGAGCAACGCTAGAGGAAGGAGCTGGATGGCTCCCCGCTGGGCAAGCAGCTGCTTCCCCCCTAAAACAAAGCACCCGGCGCAGAGCCATGACCCGCCGTCTCCTTCGCTCGTGCACCGGAGCACTCACAAGGAGCTGCCAGCGTATTTCACTCGGACGCCGCCGATGGCCTCGACACCCCCGTCCAGGCTGTAAGCAGAAGGGCTGCTCAGGGGGTCGAGGTCCGTGACCATCCTATTCCCGGAGAAAGACTTGACCGGGGCGTTCGGAGGGCTGCGGTGGACCCAGAGCTCCTTTGTGGTGCAGAAGGAGGTGTTCGCGGGAGGACTGCGCTGTATCTCCACATCTTTAATTGTGCAGTAAGTGATCTCGGGGCACAGCTCCACTTCCCTGATGGTGCAGAACGTGGGGCGCCGGAGGGGGCTTCTGAAGGTGCTGAGCTCCATCGCAGGGCTGCCTTCTGCCGGCTCCTTCAGCCTCAGCAGAGGACGCTGATCCTCTTGGGTCTGCAGGGGCTTGCGCCAGGAGGGCCGTCCCGCCAGACACCCCCACACCAGCCAGCCTGCTAGAGCCAGCACGCTCAGGACCAGCAGACCCAAGCAGGCCAGGTAGAGCACCCAGTGCAATAGGCAGCAGTGCCTCAGCACCCACTGCCCCCACTGTGGGCCCTCCCCACCTGCCCGCGAGCGCAGCACAGGTGCGGTGTGCTCCGGGCTGGAGCACGGGCAGAAGGGGAGACGGCCAGGAGGAGGGGGACGGTCAGGCCGGGTGAAGCGAGCGGTGCCCAGGGTTGTCGACAGTGCTGGGGCCCGAGTGGGAAGTGTGGCGGTGGAGCCCGCTGGTGTGGTGGATGTCAGAGGAGGAGACGAAGATCTGGCGGCTGAAGAGGCCTCTAGCGTGGCAGGAGAAGGCGCTGCCGTGGGGTTGGGGGCGAATAGGCCGGTGGACACCATGGGAGCGGCGGAGGTGTTGAGGGTGCTTTGGGGACCGCTGCTCGTGCTGGGAGGTCCGGTGCTCGTAGCGGCTGGCGGTGAGGTGATCGGGACGGGGGTGGTGGGTCTGGGGGGGGTCCTAGCGGGAGCAGAAAGGAGAGCGGTGGCAGTGCTGGGCGCCTGTGCGGGTGTGCGGGCGGGACTGGCTGGCACCGGAGCGGTGGTGCTGGGAGCTCTGGTGCTTGGAGGCACCTCAAGCAAAGTGCTTGGGGCAAGGGTGGAGCTACAAGGGGTGCTGAGGGGAGGCCCTGAGGTGGTGAGGGGAAGCCAGGTAACAGCACGGGGCATGGTAGGGTGCTCTTCGGGGACAGATGGACCCGGGGCCATCCCGGTCGCTTTTTCCTTTGTTTCTTCCTCACCGTAGTCGTCATACTCTTCCTCTTCATCCCCCACACTGCTGCAGTTGGACTTGAAGTAGATGATGGGCTTCCGCTGATGCTCGGCAGGGCTGTGACACAGCACCTTCTCAGGGGCGACTTCCACCTTTGTCTTCTCCAGACCCCGCTCCGGCTGATAGACACTGCCCTCGTTCTGCCGGATCCAGGCCTTCAGGTAGAGCAGGTCACAGTCGCAGTGCCAGGGGTTCTCAGTGAGGAAGACATACATGAAGAGGTGCCCCTCAGGGAAGAATTCACTGGGCAGCGCCCGCAGGCGGTTCCCCGAGAGCCAGAGGGTCACCAGCTTTTTCAGATCCTGCAGCAGGTCCTTGGGCAGCTGCTCCAGGAGGTTATCCGAGAGGTCCAAGTCCTCGAGCGCATTCAGCCCTGCGAAGACGTCCTCGGGCAGCGTCCGGAGCTGGTTCCCGCGCAGGTCCAGGTCCTTCAGCTGTGACATACCTTGGAAAGCCCCTGGCCTCAGCTGTGTCAAGCTGTTGTGAGCCACGGCCAGGCGGGTGAGCATGGGCAGGCCCTCCAGGACAGGCAGGGCCCCCAGCGCGTTGTGGGAGAGGATCAGCTCCCTCAGGGATGGCAGCGGGATGTTAGTGTCCAGATCCACCAGCCCGTTGTGGGACAGGTCGAGGTCCTGCAGCTGTTTGAGGTTCAGGAAGGCGGCAGTGGAGACGGATGTCAGGCGGTTGGTGCTGAGCAGCAGGATGCCCGTGTCCGCAGGCAGGTCTGGGGGCACCGCACTGAGAGTCTGCCCTGTGCAGTTCACCTCCAGAATGTCCTTGACCTTGTTCATCTCTGACGGGCAGAGCTGGTCCGGGTCAGTGGTGCCAGCTGGGGGCAGCAGGACGGGGGTGATGAGCAGGAGCAGGGCAGGGACCCACATGGCCTGGAGGGAAGAGCCAAGAGGTGTGGACACGGGCAGACACACATTGCAGTAGCGCTGGCATCCCCTGCCAGACCCTCTGGGAGCCCTCTGAGCCCTGCAGCTCCTCCCTGGGAGGACGGAAGGGAGAGATGAGTCCCTCACCTATTGTCAGCACCCACCCCATCATCTCAGCCTCGGCAAGGAGACACCACCTCTGCCCTTTTGCTCACCTCATCCTCGTCTCGGGAGGGAGAACTTGATTCACGTGCCTCCTCACAGCAAAAGCAGTGGGTCTGCGGTGTTCGCGTCTCCGCATACCCACACCCGTCCCCGCCCGGAGAGGCCATGTGCTGGCAGAGGCTCCCTGAACGTGCTCTTACCCAGCGCCGGCTGAGCCCGCTGATAGATTTGGGTTCTCAGGACAGAGGCATGAATCGCGTGAAAAGAGCTTCCCCTGCACAGACACGGCTGCCCTGTGTGCCCAGCCCCCGATGGACCCTGCTTCCCTGGGACTCACCCGCGGACCCTCCAGCCTTTGCCCAGCTGCCTCTTTGCCCCCTCCTGCCCGCGGGTCGGGTGCTGCTCTGGTGGCCGCGCGGGCAGCAGGGCTGCCCAGGCCCTCTATCAGCACACACAGCTGTGGGAAGGGACCTGCGGCTTCCTGAGCAGCCAAACCCATGGCCTGCCCTTCAGCACAGCCCTCGCTTTAACTGCGCTGCCCCACCGCTGTCTCCTTGGAAAAGTCTCAACACGGCTCCAGAATTTCTTGCTTCTGCATGGTAAAGGAGAGGGGGTCGCACCCGGGAGGAGCCCTTGCATGTCCCGCTGTTCCCTTTTTACATCCTGGGATAAGGGTCCCTTGTCCAAATGTTTGCCCCTCCCTCTGCTCCAAGGCAGCTCTCTCAGCGCACTCCGAGCTTCCATGCTTGGGCACCTCAACCTGGGGACTGCAGGCTAGTTGGCACCCCAGCGAGAAACAGTTTCTGCACATTACCTCAGCCAGCCGTTTGTGGTGTAGACGAGGGATCCTTTCTTTCTGGCTTGCCGGGGAAAATGGGGATGGCGCCTCTGGAGAGCTGAGAGGCAGCTTCAACATTTGCGGGAGAAGCCGCAGCACAGACCAGACAAGGAGATTAGAGGCAGAGGAAGGAGCTCGGTTTTGCAATTCCTCCTGCTGCCTGTTCCTGCAGTCAAGCTGTCTCCACTTCCCTGGCCCATAGGTCACTGCAGAGCATCGCGGACTGCAGGGCCACCCAAAAGCTGCAAGGGGAAATGCTACAGAGACAAGGAGTTAATGGCTTTCTACTGGTTTTTCATTCTGTGGATTGTGGTGGGTCAACCCCAGGCAGCAGCTAAGCACCCATCACCTGCTCGTCCACTGCCTCTGTCGTGGGATGGGGGAGAGAACTGGAAAAGCAAAAAACCCCTTTGTGGGTTAAAGGCAGTTTTAATGAGTGAAGGGAAGAAAGAGGAAAAAAAAAAAAAAACTCACCACCTTCCACCAGCAGCCCGATGCTCAACCAGTCCTTGAGCGATGGTACCTTGAAAAACCTCCCCTCTTCCCGTCCCCTTCTATTGCTCAGCATGACGCCACACGGTATGGAATATCCGTCAGGGCCAGCTGCCCCTCCCGTGCCCTCTCCCGGGCTCTCTCTCACCCCCAGCCCACGCACTGCAGCGGCATTTTACTTCACCTTGTAGTAACTGAGCTGGAGGCAGGAGCAGAGGCAGCACTTGACGGGCTGTTTTTTGGCTCTGCATCAACAATTTCCAACAGAAAGCGGAGGTAGGAAGGGAGAGAGCAAATGTAGCCCTGGCCTTCTCATAGCATCCCAGGGGTTCAGCCTGCATGCGGTTTCCCCTCCTTCACAGCACCACGCTCTCCCTCACGCTGGCCCTACGCCACCCCCACGACACCCCCGTCTTCCGTGCCATGGCCCCACGTTCCCAACCCACAGCCCTTACCATTGCTTCTGCCTCTCTGTCTCCCTTTTCCAGGTGGATGAACACACTAGGACATCTTCTAAAGGTCCTTCACTCCACCTTCTTCACTCCCTGAGGGAGGAGAAGCAGAAGACCCAAGCGGCCTACTGTGACAAGCCTTGCTGGAGGGGAAGGGGCACGCTGTACCCCAGGAAAGGGGTGCCCGGGTCAGGAGTCGCGTGCAGGCACACTCCTCCCTCCCACGGCTCCTTACAAGCAGCGAGGAGGAAGCCAGGAGAGATCCTGGGGTCCTGCCGTCCTGGTGGGGAGAGTAAAGGAGCAAAGACAGCGACTCCTTGCTGAACCTGCTTCCCTTAGGGGAAGGCAAGAGGGAAATGAGGGTTACGTCATCCATCCTGCTAGCAACGATGATTTTGCTGCTTCTGCTTCCAGTGCTGAGGAGCCTGGAGCAGGCTCTGAGAGCAGCTTCTCCTCCTCCAGCAGGAGCGACCAAAGGTGGGATCCACCCCACAGTCTCAGGTGTCTCCAGGTCACAGGTGAGCTCAGCATCTGGGCTCGTGCTGCAGGCAGGCGCGGGGACAAGGGCAGGTGCGGGGACAAGGGCAGGCGCGGGGACAAGGGCAGGTGCGGGGACCCATCCCACCGACATACCGTCACTACCTCCTGCTAACAATGTGGTGAACCATTTTCTCGGAAGTGCCTGCTACCTCCCCACAGGCTAAAGGGAGGTGGAAACAACGCCACAGACACGGCCAAATCCCACTGAAGTAACTTTATTCCGTACATTTAAAAAGCAATCCCTGCTGCAGGAATGCCTTCTCGGTGGAGGTGTTGTTCAACAGGTAAAGAGCGAGGATGAAGGGTGACAGTCACCTGCAGCTGGGGAAACTCTGACCAAACGTAAAGGGTCGATTCTTCCCCTTGAGAGAGGTGTAGCGCCAGGAGAGGGGCTCGGAGAGGTGACGAGATCTCCCCCCTTGGAGATCCCACACGATTGAGCTGAACGAGGCCCAAACACACCTTCAGCAGCTCCGGGGTTAGTCCTGCTGCGAGCACGTGCCTGCTACAGAAACCTCCACAAGTCCCGTCTAACCTAAATCCTTCTGTGGGTCTGAACTCCTGAGGTCCCCTAAAAAAGTTTTCTCTTACTTCCCTCCCTCCATCAGGGCCACATTTTGAGCCACGTCCCAGGACCCAGCCAGACCCAAGGGTGGACTCTTATCCCTTCGAATGACACCAATGGAAACGTGAAGATGGGAATCTCCTCGTCAACACTGAAAAATGCCACCCGTCCCTCTTCGTAATCCAGGGAGACCCGGACCCGCTTGGGAGTCTGGATTTCAGGAAGGAGAGTGCGATTCGGGGACGTGAGAGCTTGGAAGTTCCCCGCCCACTTCCCCACCGCCCAGATGCCCTCCTCGGGTTTAAACTCAATATCTCCCTTCCTTTTCACATCTTCTCTAGAGACCCCCACAGTCCACCCTCCCCCATCCACCAGCTCCACCTCCCAGTAGTGTCTCCCCGAGGTGAAGCCTTCGCGGCCCAGCACGCAGCGCCACGGGTTAAATCTCTGAGGGATGTCGGGGATGTCCTGCAGCGTGTCTTCTCGTTTCACACTTTTGCAGTCCTGGGACAGGACAAGGTCGCAGTGGGCTGTGTCTGGATCCAGAACCACCTTCACTGCGGGAGAGACGGAGTCAACACGTCAGGGCAGAGCTCACCTCAGAGGCGTATCTGCTGGGGGTGCGTAAGGAAGAAGAAAAAGGGTGCAAGCGACAGTTGGCAGATTGTGGCGTGAGAAGCTGCACAAGACAACAATATTTGTGCAGGGAACAGAGAGCGAAGCCAAGAGATGACATCAAGCAGAGAGGGAAGGAGGTCAGCAGACATGAAGAAGTCCCCACGTCTAGAATCGTGGCCAGCACCGCTCACTGCGGACTACAGCTCTCCAGATCTGCCCCAAACGCTGGGGCACGCGCCAAAGGAACAGGGGGCCTGGGTGTTCCCCCTGTAAAGTGAGGGCTGGCAGAAGCATCCCCAGTCCCACCAGCATCACTGTGGGAGGGAAACTACCCAGAAGGGAGATTAAAGCAGGGAAGATGATTCAGCACCCTGAAAGACCAAACTTTAGTTACCTTCTTCTATAGGCACTGCGTATTTTCTCCACGCTTTATGAAAACAAACAAACAAACAAAAAGATAAGAGGTCACCGGAACACACTTGTTACTGGATCAGCTCAGCATCAGGGTAGGCCACTGCAGCTGCATGGTCTGAATTGTTGCTGCATTTGTGAAAGGGTGCAGCTCCCAAACTTCAGTGTCTAGCTACATAAAGGGCTCCATCTGCTTTCTACAAATGTAACTACACTGCCTGTCCTGATCAGTCACACGGAATCACAGGATGGTTTGGGTTGGAAGGGACCTTAAAGATCATCCAGTCCCACCCCCCTGCCACGGGCAGGGCCACCTTCCACCAGCCCAGGTTGCCCAAAGCCCCGTCCAACCTGGCCTTGAACCCTGCCAGGGAGGGGACAGCCACAGCTTCTCTGGGCAGCCTGTGCCAGGGCCTCACCCCCCTCACAAGGAAGAGTTTCTTCCTGATATCTAATCCAAACTCCCCTCTTTCAGTTTAAAACCATTACCCCTTGTCCTATCCCTACCCCCTTGATCCAGAGTCCCTCCCCGCTTTCCTGCAGCCCCTTTCAGCCCTGGGGGGCCGCTCTAAGGTCTCCCCGGAGCCTTCTCTCCTCCAGCTGAACCCCCCAACTCTCCCAGCCTGTCCTCATGGGGGGGGCTCCAGCCCCTGAGCATCTTCGTATTCTCCTCTGGCCCCGCTCGAGCAGGTCCGTGTCCTTCTAATGCTGTTGGTGCCCCAGAGCTGGACCCAGCCCTGCAGGGGGGGTGTCTGTGTATTTATGGTCTGTTTGTACTTTGAAAACTGAAAGAATTTTTTACTTAGTATGGAAGGATTACAGGGAATAGCTCAAAAGCATCTAAAGAACAAAGGACATCTCTGAAATGAGTTCAGTATTTGCTACCTCTGCCCTTCCCAAAAGCAAAGGCAAAACTGTGGTACAGGTGCAAAGCCCAGACGAGAAACTGGCTCAACTGAAAAGTCTCCCATATAGGAAGGAGAAAGATACTCACCAAGTTCATCAGCTTGCTTCTCTGAAAAAGAAAACAAATCAGCACAGATCAGGTGGATACTGATCCGGCTGTAACCTCCCCTGTGACAGCCCCACATGCGGGAGGGTGGGTTTCTGCCAACACTTGGCAACGCAGAGCCCTGGCGCTCTGCGGGTGATGCTACATGTTGTCCTGCTCAAATCTGGGGCAGAAAAAGGTCTCTGGGAGATCCCTCACACACGGGGACCCATCACGGGCCACTGTCACCCTACGTGTGCCCCCACTGCAGTCGCCACTCCCAACCCCAGACCCCGTTTCCAATGATCTTCAATTCTTTGATTCCCACATTCGCTCTGTTCCTTCCCCCCTTACCCCTCCGCCGCTCCATCACGCGCTTCAGAAGTGAAAAGGAAAAAAGAGACCACACCCTATACAGACTCTAAAAAATTCTTCGGAAGGAAAAGAAGACTCACCAATTTCTGCGTCACGTTCCCCTGAACAAAAAAGAGAAACACAAGCGGTGACTATTTGACACAACGCCCTCTCTAGGGCCACACAGGCGAAGGGAGGCTGTGCTGGGGGGAGCAGATGTGCTGACTTACGCTCTAACGGTGTTAATGATTCCTGATGAACTGGCCTGGATTTATTTTCATCATTATAGATTCCCCCTCCCCACGACACCAATTTAGCAAGAGTTTATTTTTAATAGCCAAAGGACTGCTGCTTGGCAATTATTTCAGCCGCAAGCAAACAAACAAAAATATACGTCCTCTTCAAGTGTTTTTGTGGTGGTTTTGGTTTTTTTTTTAAATGTCCTTGTAATTAAACAGTCTAAAATTTTTATAAGAAAATCCTATATTTCTTAGGTTTCTATAATCTTCCCCTGGAAACTAATTAATTTTCAGCACCATTTCACTACTTAAATGACAGAATCCCAGAATCATTGAGGTTGGAAAGGATCTTGCAGCTCCTCCAGCCCAACCATGACCCCCACCCTGACCCCCCCCAGCTCCCCCAGACCCCTCAGCGCTGGCTCAGCCCGACCCTTCAACCCCCCCAGGGATCCCGGGGACTCCCCCCTGCCCTGGGCAGCCCTGCCGAGGGCCAGGAGGTCAAATTAAAATGTTAAAAAGCACTGACAGCCCCTCAGGAAAAAAAAAAAAACAAAACCAAAACCCTAATGACTTTTCAGCGTGAATTTTCACATTATTATGGGGCCAAGGGAGGGAGGAAGGATCCGCTTAACAAGAACATTTGAACAGAATGAGAGGATGAATAGAACAGTCTGAAAGTTTCCACAGAGGGTTTCGCCGGGGAGGTGGGGAGCCAGACTCACGCAGTGCTGCCGCCTGCATCGCTGAAAAGCAAAACCGGAGCAGAGCGTCACCGCCAAAGCCGATTCCTTTTGCCCTGACGCACTTGCTGGGGTGGGGAGGGAAAGCCTCAGCCCAGGAGCCCCTCGAGACTTCGGGAGCTCTTGTCCCCCCCCAAGACCCCCCCGGCAGAGGCCGGCACCGCATCGCTTTGGGGCAGCGAAGGGGCAGGAGCGTGGGGTTAAATTCCCCCCGCAGTGCTACAGAACCACCCCGCCCCTGCTTGCCTCCAGCTTTGAGAGGAGCCCTTTGAAAAGCAAAGCCCACTGCTGGGTACAGCATCTTTCATGCGTTCATTGTTTCCGCAGTGATTTTCCTTAAAATTACAAATCATTCCACGATTAATTTCAGAATTTTTCTCTAGCTGCCTCCCAAACCATCTCCTTCCCCCCACATCCACCAGAAACGGGCCCCACGGACTCTTCGCTTTGAGGGAGTTGTCCAATTTATGGACAATGGAAAGTAAACTTACCTATTTTTTTCTCGTGTTTTCCTGTGAAGGAAAAAAAAAAGAAAGAAATGTCAGTAATTTAAAAAATCTTCCCTTCCAAAGAGCGCTGATTAAACCACAGCAGGAGCTACAGCCCCGTGCAGGGCCGCGGGGGTCCGGGAGTGCTGCGGCGCCTGCCCGACCCACCGGCTCCATCCCCTTTGGTAACAAACAGAGGATTTCTGTTTCCTTTATTCCGCTGTGCTATTTACACCCCGAGGGGCCTTTCCGAGGGAAAGGAAACCCTGCCAGGCCCCAAAAGCAGGTTGGTTTTTTTTTTGCAGGACCAAGCAAGTTATCGCTCCGTTTTTGCAGGCGGAATCCACCCTCAGCCAGAGGGATGGCTGGCTCACGCTGCTTTAATGCCCACTTGCTTCTTTGCTAGACGTTTGGTTGGAGAAACAACCTTCGTTTTCTTGCCAGACGTTAAATCCCTGGGTCTTTCAGCTGCCTGGCACCACACGCGTGTCCGAGACATTAAGACGAGACTCCAGGGCCATCTGGGCATTTCTCAAACCCACCTGTCGGTCAAATCTAAGGTGGCTGAGCAGGACAAGAGCCCACAGCCCTTCCCCAGACACCGCTCCGGGACGTTACCTTTCAGTTTACACAGGTAAACAGCAATAATAAAGAGAGCGACTACAGCAACCAGGACCACACTCAGGGCGGTCATCCAAGGCTGGGCGTTGTGGAAAAAGGGATCTGAAAAAGAAAACCCGCAAATCAGTTAAGTTACTCTGCAAGCAGCAATAGGAAGTAGAGTATTTCTAGTTCATACAAGGTCATCTCAAGCAGGTCTGAATCCCACCGAGGGTGAAAAAAAAAAAAAAAAAAAATATATCAATCCATTTTGGCCATTTAGCACTTGTCTGGGGCTGATGGTGTTTTGTCTGCACACATTGTGGGGGATTTTTAAAGGGAGAGCGGATTTCTACCCAAATTATTTCTAGTTAAATCATGCTTTCTTCTCCTTTGGAAAAAAAAAAAAAATTACTGTATTTCATTAGGCAACGTAGGAGCAGAAACTAGGTAACATCATCAACAGCAAGCTTCAGGGCAGAGCACTGTCACCAGGAGAAAGGTACCCAGGGAAAGAAAACCTTCCCAAATTGTTCATTCCCAAAGTAAAAAAAAAAAGAATAGGGTGCAGCTGAAAAGCACGCGATACTGCGCTGCACTTCGGTGTTTGGTTAGTCCAGTTCATTGCATCTCTGTTCTGATACACTCCCCACCTCAAATCAGCCTTCCAGTAACAAAGGAGCTTTTCTGTGTGATAAGAAAAAAATTAAAAGATGTTCAATATATGCAGATGCTGGAACGAGACATGAGTGACTTCAGGATTTCACAGCGGAGGCGACTCAGTGCACGAGCTGTTCTTTCCCTTTGGTTCTAGCGTTATGGGTGTTTGTATTGAAACTCTGCGACACCGAGGATTGTCCCTTTCCCCCCTCCAACCCCACAGTTCAGGACAGAAGGGGTGAATTTTGGCAGCACACCTGTACAAACGCCGCACAAAGCCTCTTCGCACACCGCGTGCCCAAATGACGCTTGATGTGCTGAGCACGTAGCCTGCAACACGCGCCGGAGATTTTCTGCTGCCGGTGCTTTCCCAGCACAGCTCCATCCCGAGCCTTAGCGGGCTGTCGGCCTTGACCTCTGCTCACCTGATATGTAAAACGCCGATCCCTGCTCTTGGCTGTGCAGGGCATGTCGGACCCGGCAGGAAAGCTTCTGGTTCCCACCTCTGGTGAAGATTATGCTGCTCTCTGCTGCAAAGAGTCCGCTCTTGTCCTGGGTAACATTTTCTGAGAGGGATGGGAGATGCTGCCCCTGGGGATCTTGCCACAGCACCTGGGGCTGCGGGTACCAGCCGGCCGAGCGACAGGCCACCCGGATCCCCCCGTCCTCGTAGCGCTCCAGCGCGATGAGCGGGGCAGAGCCGCCGGCTGCAGGGAGACAGAGACTCTCAGGTGATCTGCTGGGTGCCAGAGCTCGGGGCAGTAAGGTGCCCTGGCTCTGGGATAAACTGCAACACAGACAAATCTCAGGGCTTTTTTTAAGACAAGTGTCAGCTGGAGTCGGGACATTTCCTGCAGTCTTTTTCACATGATCTGCTCTGGAGGCTACTACTGCAGCAAAATAATCTGCAGGCCTAGATATTAACATATAAAACCACGAACCAAGACACTCTTACTTGATTATCGAATGCCAAATTCTTTTCTTACACTCACTTATATGAAGGAAACAATATCAAGAACATATCTGAAGTAGGCAGCATATCTCACGAGCTCCTTCCAGCCGCTTGGGAGGCAATTTTACCTCTCTGGGACATTCTGGGTATTTTCAACCACGGGACTTCATAAAACACTATTTCCAAAGCAACCACATGGAATTGCTTCTGGGAAAGAGCGGGAAGAAGAACACCTCCGAGCAAATAAATTAGAGGTACCAGGGACCTGGACTACACACCTGTCACCCTCAGCTCCACCACAGCCTCGTCGTATTCCAGGCCATGGAGAACGAAGCAGGTGTAATTCCCTTTGTCAGACAGTTGGACACGGAAAATTTTCAAGTCCACGCTGTCGTTGGCGAGGCCGTTCTTTAGCAGCTCAGTGCGTCCTTGGTATTGAAGCATCTGATCCCCGTACAGGTCTTGCCCCCCCTTGTAGCGATGCACAAAGGGCGAGAAGTGTTCCCGAAACCACGTCACCTCGATGTCCTGCGTGCTGTGCTCCAGGGAGAAGCGGCAGGGCAACACCACATCCTTGCCCATGGCCACGGTGATGGGGCCGGGGGTTCCTGTCACATTGAGCAACGCTGGGAAAAATACCCGGAGAAAGAAGAAATAACCGTGAGTTGGCTGCGGTGGTGACCGAGCTCAGAAAACCAGCAGGTGCTGCTCCGCGCCGTCCGTGTGCTGCCGGGCTTTGTCACCGCGTCGGCGGCGTAACCGTGCCGGGGAGATGAGGCGTTTAGGGGAGGGCAGGGAGAGGGACCAGGAGCACGGCGGGCCAGGCTACTGCCTCCCCGTCCTGCACTACCGTGAAAGTCCTTCACATCCCTAGGAGATGATTTATTCTCAAGGGACCAAGTGCTGCCATGCTGCTCAGGACAGGAAGAAAGCAGGAAAAAGAAATGAAGGAGCTGCTGAAAGGTTTCTGGGTGATCGGCTGGAGAGAACGGGCAACTTGGGTTTAAAACTCAAATATCTTCATCTATTTGCAAATAAATATCTTCAGCTATTTGCACCTATTACAAGAGAAAACAGAAACATCTCAGGTGCTCTGGGCATTTTTGGAAATTAATAAAGAAAAGGTTTATTAATAAGCTGGCCACTCAATTCACGGAGAAAGTGGTTTCTAGTTGAAGGAAAACAAAAGAAAAACAACTTTTTTTTTTGGCAAGGTAACTTTTAGGTCAACTGCTGTGCGGCATCCTTTTGCCAGGGCTGCCTTGAAAAAGCAACTTCAGGTCAGAAATCTAACAGAAAAAGAACCCAGAATATTTTGTTTGTTTGTTTTTTTCACCTTATTGTATTTGTTCTGCAAAGGATCCAGCACATCCTGGACACAGCCCAGTAAAGTGATGACACGCTGGGAACATGCTGAGAACAGGAAAATCAAGAAGGGAAATGGCAGCAAACTCTAACTGTAACTGTAACTACAACTAAGCAACTATAATCAACTCATCGGCATCATCCTGATGACACGGAGCTGTGTGAGGTGGTGACACGCCGGAGGGAAGGGTTGTGCCATCCAGAGGGACCTGGACAGGCCGGGAGCCTGTGCAAACCTCATGGAGTTCAACGAGGCCAAGTGCAAGGTCCTGCCCATGAGTCGGGGCAATCCCAAGCACAAACCCAGGCTGAGCGAGGAGGGGATGGAGAGCAGCCCCAAGGAGAAGGACTTGGGGGTATCAGGGGATGACTGTGAGCCAGCAACGTCTGCTTGCAGCCCAGAAAGCCACCTGTGTGCTGGGCTGCACCCAGAGCAGGGTGGGCAGCAGGGCGAGGGGGGGGATTCTCTCCTGCTCAACACTTGAGATCCCCCCTGCAGGGCTGGGTCCAGCTCTGGGGCACCAACAGCATTAGAAGGACACGGACCTGCTCGAGCGGGGCCAGAGGAGAATACGAAGATGCTCAGGGGCTGGAGCCCCCCCCATGAGGACAGGCTGAGAGAGTTGGGGGGTTCAGCTGGAGGAGAGAAGGCTCCGGGGAGACCTTAGAGCGGCCCCCCAGGGCTGAAAGGGGCTGCGGGAAAGGAGGGGACACACTCTGGATCAGGGAGTGTAGGGATAGGACAAGGGGTAATGGTTTTAAACTGAAAGAGGGGAGTTTGGATTAGATATCAGGAAGAAACTCTTCCTTGTGAGGGGGGTGAGGCCCTGGCACAGGCTGCCCAGAGAAGCTGTGGCTGTCCCCTCCCTGGCAGGGTTCAAGGCCAGGTTGGACGGGGCTTTGGACAACCTGGGCTGGGGGAAGGTGGCCCTGCCTGGGGCAGGGGGGTGGCACTGGATGATCTTTAAGGTCCCTTCCAGCCCAAACCATTCCATGACTCCATGAGTTAGCATTCAGGGAGGTTGTGCGAATGCCTGTGCTGACATGGTTGGAGGAATAAACCAGGTTCCAGAGGGATGCTGGTGCTCTCAGAAGTGGACATGGTTTATGCAAAGCATCTGTCCCTGCTCTGCTCTGCCTTTCACAAGGAGTTTCTGTACTGGCAACTGGGAAAATATTAATTCTGGAAGCAATGCCACAGGGATCAGCAAGAACCAGGGGGATCCTTACCTGAATGCAGCTCGTGAACGTGGAAAACTAAACCATAAATGATAAAAGCCGGCAGAGAGCAGCAGAGGTGGGAAGCAGAGGGCATCCTCTTTGCTGGAGCAAAACCTGGAGCTGGGGAAAGGGAGGGAAAGGGAAAAAGCAAGGATAAAGAAATAATACCAAAAAAGGGCAGTATTCACTTTTAAAAGGGTTTATTGCTGATTGCAGCCCCTTTTTATAACACCTAGGGAAGAGCCTCAGATGCGAAAGGCTGGAATCATTTTTCTCTCATCAGCCTTGCCTTTGCTTGGTACTTTACAAAGTGCCTAAAAGTTGTAGGAATTTCCCACGGGGAAAAAAAAAGGACAAGCTGCAACACCTCTAATTTCATGAAAAAGTGACAGTTGTTGTAATATGGAGCCCTTGCTTTTCTTACCCAGCCGTAAGAAAGAGCCGGAAAGGCCCAGGAGGAGGAGGAGGAGGAGGAGAAAGCCAGACCTGGGGCTGTGAGCTCCTCCTCAGGGACAAACCTGGGGCTCGGGACCCCATCCCCTGCCACCGGACCGAGGGCAGGAGGAGGTCTCAGAACAGGGAAAGCAAAATACCGCAACACAAATTGAACACCCGCCCAAGCTCCAACCCCCCAGCCCCTCTTACCGCTCGCCGGCTTAGCCCCGGCGGGGTTAGCGGGATGTGAAGGACCCGACGGACGCGGGAAATGAGTTCGAGCTGCAGCTTTCGGGAGGCCCCGAGCTCCTGCGTGGGCTCTGGGTGGGGGCAGGAGCTCCTCGGCCGTCCCCAGGTTCACCCGGAGGGGCCACCCCAACCAGGGTGAAGCATTTCTGGGTCCGAAAATCAAACCAAAATGTCGCTCTGTGTCGCAACCTGCCACCCGTTTCCTCCTGTGCTGCCTCCCATCAAAACCGAAAGTAGCTTGAGTGATTTGCCCTTTTTTTTTTTTTTTTTCTGCGGAAATCATCTTCTGGCATCATTCGCGAGCGCGGCCTTGCTGCGGACAACCTCCGCGCGGCACAGCGCAGCATCTCCCGCAGCTCCCCCCGGGAGGGGACGGACGCGCCCCCACGGCCCTGGGAAGAGCGCGGAGGTGGGAGCAAAGCCCAGCGCCACCTTAAAAATTGCTTAAGAGCAATTCCCACCCTGGCCAAGAGGCGATAGAAGATGGTGTGTCCGGAGAGAGCTGCTGCTCGGGGTCGTGTCGCGGCGGCCGCGGGTGCTGGGTCCAGCCCCTCCCCGTCCCTGGCGGGGCTGAGAGCATCTGCTGGGGTACGGGGGCCTCATCACCTCAAAAGGGGTGACAAGGGACAGGGAGGTAAATGTGATAACCCAACCTCATCACTCCTGCTAACCACCGGGCTGTCACCAACCTGCGAGCGCCAGCCTGGCCTCTGCACCTGTAAGGATGCAAAGCGAGGGGGGCCTGGTACTGGGGGGCGTCAGTGGAAGTGCGTGGATATTTCAATGCGTGTGCAGCAGAAGGGGATCAGGGAGGACAAGGCAAGGGGACCAGCGGAAAGGGGTGTAAAAGGGAGCAGACAGAGGTAAAAGCGGTCAGCGAGCATGGCTGAGGGGCGAGTCAGAGATCCCAGGGCTAGGCGGGGGTGTCAGGCAGGCAGAGGGTCCATGCTGGTGTCGGGGCGGGGGGGGGAAAGGGGCACAAGTGTGGGGTGCCTGTGGGATCAGTGTTTGAGTGCTGTGTGTTTGCAGCGAGCGTCAAGCTGGACCAGCTGGTGTGCTGGGGACCTGTGGGGGGGTGTCAGAGGGACTGGGGGCCAGGCAGAGGTGCTGGGTGGCCACAGGGGCTGTGCCGCTGCTCGAGGGCTCTGCAGATGTGCACGTGAACCCGGGGAGTGTCGCACATGTCCCTGCACGGTGCCCTCCTGCTCTGCCAGCACTGTGGGAGGGGACGTGGGTCCTGCAGGTGGGTGCTGCTGAAGGAGCCCCTTGCCTGCGTCAGGCTGTGTGACCGGCCACGTCAGTGTTTGTGTCTTAGCGTGGCTCTGAGGAAGGATTTCTGTGCAGAAGGGGCTGTTGGGCGTTGGAATGGGCTGCCCAGGGCAGGGGGGAGTCCCCGGGATCCCTGGAGGGGTTGAAGAGTCGGGCTGAGCCAGCGCTGAGGGGTCTGGGGGAGTTGGGAAGGGTCAGGGTGGGGTTCATGGTCAGGCTGGAGGAGCTTCAGGGGCTTTTCCAACCGAGGGGATTCTGTGGGTCCATGTTTCATTTTGTCACTGGTTGACCCCGCCAGTGGGAGGTTCAGCAGCAGGTGACTGCACACACTGGATGCCGGCAGCAGCCCCCGCTGTGCCATGCCCATGGCACCAGGTGACAGCAGTGCCTGGCTGAATAGTCCCTGGGCAGGCAGTCTGTCCCCAGGCCCCCGTCCCAGCACCGCGCAGCAGAGCCATCTGGCACCAGGTCCCCTCACACTCTGCTTTATTTTGAGCCAGTGGCTCTCAGAGTGACGTGACCAAGCAGGATGGGTGCCACCTCCCAAGTTCCCTACAAGCTGGGGGTGGTGAGGTGGGGTGAGGCCATCGCCCCTGGGCACGTGAGAAGCTGTCTGCAGAACAGAGAGGTGGGACGCGAAGCCCAGCACCTGCTGTCTCCCATGCGCCAGTTGAGCAATTGAGGCAACGCAGGCCCTGCAAACATCCCCCCCTGAACCCCACTGCCAGCGTGACAAGGAGCCAGACCTCCTCCCACAGCCTGGCCACCCAGAGCACGGCCGCTGCTCTGTGGCCGGTGTCCCCAGGTGACGTCCCACCAGGCTGGGGGTGCTCATGGTGCCGCTGGCCCAGGCGGGCTCTGAGCATCCCGCCGCAGGATGATACAGCGCAGCAGGCTCTTATCACCCCGCTGCAGCTGGCTGAAGGGAGGGCAGATGCACAGTTCCTGCGGTGCAAACAGGATCAGGGCACTGCAGGAACCTTGGGAGGGAACTCCCAAAGTCAAGTGTTAGATGAGGTCACTCACCCACCGGCACCCTCAGGGCTGATTCAAGAGGAGGTGGAAGCTCCCGTGCTGTGGCTCCCGCAGACGGGCGCTGGACTCCCGGCTGCGCTCTCCAGGCCATCCAGCCCCTCTGGACTTCGACCTGCTCCCTCGACCAAGCTGGAAAGGCTGTGCACGCCCAGCCCAGCCATGAGCTGATGATCCGGGGAGCGGAGCGCAGACTGAAAACCTTCAGACCCCTCCAGAACCTCCTTTCCTGGCGTCGGCCTCAGGCGAGTGCTGGCTTTCTGAAAACTGCCCGAATGCTGTGACTTTCCTATCGTTCCTCTGCTTCTTCATCATCGTTAGGCACTCTCTGAGTCTTGCTATTTCCACTTTCCACAGGGAATCCTGCCTCACCTCCCGCTGATTTCTGCAGACGTGCTGGTATCCAGGATGGAGAGACAAGGGAGTGAGACACTGGCCAGTGAGATGGAGGAGATGAGTGGAAGAGGTGAGTTTTCAGAAGGGAAGAGGAGGGGGAACTGTCCTCTGTTGAGGAGAAAAATGCAACCTGCTTCTGCTGTAGAAGAATTATTTAGGGTCAAAGCACCTCAGGCTTGTCCCACCCTGGGCTTGTGTTGAGACTTGGTGGCTGCAACACCCTCAGCTAATTCCTTGTGCTTATCTGTGGACCCACCACCACCACCAGACACCTGAGCTGCCATCCTTGACTCCCTCCATTGCCCACAGAAAGAAACAGGAATCCGGGGCCACAGGTTACTGGTCTTGGGCTAAAGTCTATCATGGTCTGCACTGGTTTGTGCCCAGACGTGCCCGTTTCGCTCTTGCAGCGCAGAGACACCCAAGCTCAGGTCCGGGTCTCTGCACAGCAGATGTGGACCCACCACTCAGGTGCATCCTCCTCCAGGAAGCTGAGGTCCTTGGCCAGGGATTGCATGGAAAATGCTGGAACAGGGGCAGGATTAGGACTGAGGCTGGGGCAGCCCAGCACAAGGGGGGTTCCCACCCCACACTGGACATCCCTGGGCACAGGAAAGGAAATCGCCCTGTCCCTTCTCTTGCCGGGGTGGATGCAGCCCCGGTGAACCCCTGGGATTGCCTGACCTGAGCTGCTTCTCCCCCTCTGCCTCCAGCTGATGTGACCCTGGACCCAGACACTGCCAACCCCTTCCTCATCCTGGCCAGTGACCAGCGGGGCGTGGGACGGGGCAACGTGTGGACCTCGCTGCCCAACAACCCCGAGCGGTTCGACACGGAGCCATGTGTGCTGGGCAGCCAGGGCTTCACCGCGGGGAGGCACTACTGGGAGGTGGAGGTGGCCAAGGGGGGGGACTGGTGGGCTGTGGGGGTGGCCCAGGAGTCTGTCAGGAGGAAGGGGGTCCTCAGTTTTGCCCCCCAGGAGGGGATCTGGGCCGTGGGGCAGTGGTTTGGACAATACCATGCTTTCACGGACCCTGACTGGACCCCCCTGCACCTTGCCTGCCTCCCCAGGGCCATCCAGGTCTGCCTGGACTTTACAGACAGGCAGGTGGCATTTGCTGATGCTGAAAACGAAGCCTCAGTCTTTGCTTTCTGCCTGGCTTCGCGTCCCGGGGAGAGGCTACGCCCGTGGCTCTGGGTGGGGATGGACTCATGGCTCACGCTGTGCCCCTGACGTGGAGGGAGCGCGCGTGGTGGGAGGGAGACTGGAAAGGTGAACGCCATCATCTTGGGTCTCGGTGCTGGGCACTGGGAGGGCCCTGCATCCCGCCGGCTTCTCCTCACATGGTTCCTCTGGCCACCCAGTGGGAGGACTGGCAGGTCCTGGAGATGGGCCCCACCGCAGGTCCCCTCCACCCTACAGCTGGGACTGCAGCAACGGAGCGCGGATTCGGTGCGTGGAGGCGCTTGGTGCCAGGCGTCCGCAGGGCAGAGAAGTCGCACCGAGTCCCGGGGCACTGCAGAGCTGCTCTGTACATGGCCATCAAAAATACAGCAGGTTCAAACTCCTCAAAAGCTGCTGAAACGTCTCTGGCTTTCTTCAATTAAGCTTAATGATTGTTAAAAATAAAACCCCAAACCAACATACATAGCTGGATGCTGGAGCTCACGATAACACTTATCTTCACACATCCAAAGCCTCTCCTTGCCTTATTTCCAGTTCTCACTGACATGTGCATTAAGTACCTTTCTTACAGCAGAGCGCTAGCAAACGCTACAGGGAAGCCAAGGAAGGGAAGCAAGAAACTGAGAAGTGTCTGAAGTCCTCAGGCGAGGCGATTCCCACAGTTCTGCCGTTCTCTCATCTCCCCCCATCAAGGTCTCCTTTTCCACCAGACCAGTTCAGGTGGAAGGGACCTACAGCAATCTGTCCAGCTGCCTGACCACTTCAGGGCTGACCAAAAGTTAAAGCCTTTTATTAAAGGCGTCGTCCTGACAGCCCTGGGGCACCCATCACCTCTTGATCCACTGTTGACCACTCTCTTGGTAAAGAAATGCTTCCTGATGTCGTCTGAACCTCCCCTGGTGCAGCTTTGAACATTCCCAGGGGTCCTGCCCCTGAATCCCAGGGAGAAGAGCTCAGCACCTCCCTCTCCACATTTGCTCCTCAGGAAGCTGCAGAGAGTGAGGAGGTCACTTCTGTCTCCTTTTCCCAAAACAAGACGACCCAGAGTGCTCAGCCAGAGGACATGCCTTCCAGCTGCAGATCTGCTCCAGGGAACTGGAATTTTGGGGCAATGACATTCAAAGGACGTGTTATATCGGGAGAAGGTGGGAAGGTCCCCACTCCCAGGGACCTTCCTCTGCATCCCCTGCTCACTCCTGCTCTTCGGAGAAGAAAAGGTGAATGTAGGTGAAGGGGAACATTACCTGGGTCCAGCCTAGATTTCTTCTTCTCCAGCCACTTTGCTGGTTGGACCCTTAGTGCCGACTCAGTTGTCACCTCTGTGGTGGCAGCTGGGCACAGGCGACAGCGCTGGTCTCTCCGGTCTGCTGCAGTAGCTGGAAGGAGCCGCAGCACTGATCCAGCACAGGCACCTTGTCCCGGCACTAGGGGATGGGCTCACCAACCTCTCTGGCCCTGTAAGGGGACGGGTGCCATCCCCTGGGCTCTGCACATCCAGGGCTCCAGCAATCCAGCAGAGCAACCCAGGGGACCATCCAAGGAGCCAGTCCCAAAAGCAGGGAGAGCTCATGCTCTTGGCAGAGCGCAGGAGAGGGGCAAGTCCGAGTAGGAATGGATGAAGTCCCCAACTGGCTGCCCACACCTTGGTGCCAGCCCAGCCTCAGCTCCCGGTACCAAAGCTGATGCTGTGCCCACACAGGAGGAGGGAGAGCTTGCTCCTGCTGGGGCCGTGGCTCTGCGTGTCCACGAGCACGCTGGGAGGAAGGCGAGATCCCACAGCTGAAGCACGAAGGCACCTGGGTACATGTCGGGGAAGGGCTGGGATCAAACACTGCAGCAGCACCACAGCCAGACCCGGCAGGTCACCACGGGCTTCTGCCCACAGGGCAAGGAGAAGGGGGGGGCTTCACCCCCGAGCAAGCTGTGACTTCCACTGGTGCTTTTCCCCACACACCACTCTTTCAGAGGTTGTTCTCAACATCCTGGGCAGAGCTGATGCTTGTAGCGTGGCTTCTCTTCACTGTCCTTTGAATGGCGCCCCTTCCACTCCAGCCCCCAGCCACACACAGGTCAGCTTTTTTCAACAGAAGTAGATGGAGCCAACATGTTAAAGCCCTTCTTATCCATCAGCAAGGTCCCGTGGGATGGGATTTAGTTTCACATTTATTTGACCAGCATTTGAACTTTGGTTATTTATAATTTTTACTTCTACCATGCAATGCCACAAATCCTGGCAGTTCTACAAATCAGCAAGTCTCAAACCAGCAATTCCCACAGCCTGTTCCTAAACTGCAGCAAATTCCTGATACTAGTTCTTTGGCTGGAGAATACGCAAACCTCTACATTTTCTTTCCAAGAGCCTCATCACAAGCAGAGAAACAAACTGAATAGACAAACACTGAAGAATTATTGGGTACACTAATTTGTGATTCCACCCACAAAATTATGTGCAGATATAAATCTTACTAGCACCTCCCCAAAAGATGAATGTTTTCTTGTGTCTTCTTGGGCTAACACAAGAATCAAATCAGGCCAGCAACAGGGACTAATATACGGAGGTTGCCCAGGCCTCAGGGCTGCAGAGCATCACCCCATGGTCTGGTGGGTGGCTGAGGAAAGTTTCATCCTCCTTAATTCCTCAGGTAAAAATATACTATCACTAGGCCCTCCTGTGCCACTGCTGTGCCCCTTAATCCCCCTCACGGCTCCTGTAAATAAAGTACGTCCCCAGAAATGCCTCTTCTTCACCCAGAGCCCTGCCCTAAGCCACTGTGGCAGGAACAAGACTGGGGGAGTCCGTGGGTCTCCGCTCCCAGCGAGGCGATGCTGCGTAGGCAGACAGGAGTTCAACAGCCTTTGGGGCTCACAGAAGGAAGGTTGCAGATTGAGACGGCAGAAGATCTGTAAGCGGACGGAAGTCCTCAAGGACTAGCAGATGGGGATGCAGGAGGGCAGGGTGGCCACAGCAGAACCTCCCCAGAGGGACACACTTCAGGTCTCAGGACAGTTTGAGCTGAGACCCTTTACCCACCCAGAACCAGGGGTGGATTTTCTCCCCTGCAAACGTGGCTCGTGGGAAAGTGAAAATCACAGCCTTGCTGTCTGTATTGACAAACGTCACCCGGCCCTCAGCGTGGTCCAGACAGATCTGCACCCTCCGGGGGACCACGCTGGGAAGGACAGGGGTGGGAGCTGGGGAAGTGAGAGCCTGGAACTTCTCCTTATATTGCCCCACCGCCCAGATCCCCCCCAGCGGGCTCATGACAATCGGTCCCTTCCTACTGACAGATGCCAGGGCCAGCCCCACAGCCCAGCACGACCCGCAGACCACCTCCACCTCCCAGCACAATCGCCCTGAGTCGAACACCTCACAGCCCAGCACACAAGGCCACGGGTCAAATCGCTCTGGGTTGTCAGGCCGGCTCTGCGGAGTGGCTCCCTGCATCACACTGCTCTGATCTTCTGACAAGATGAGCCGGGACTGAGCTGTACCTGGGTCCAGCGTCACGTTCACTGCAAGAGCCAAAGATCAGTCCTGAGAAGAGTTTTACCATGCTGAGTCCATTTTTGGTCCTGGCTTGGGAGGAAACCTGACAATACTTTTCTGTCAGGGGATGCCCAGCTCAAACTGGGGAGCAGCTCTGTGCCCTGCGCGTGTGAAGACTTGCTGTCCCCCCAAAACATGTGTTGCGTCCCTTGCAACCAGGGTTCGCTGGAGGAGGCTCCCCAGCAGAACTCACCTTTTGTGTACGGTCCCCGTGATACCTCCACTCCCTCCCCAGTGGCAGCTGTCACAGCATCTGAAAGAGATGGAGCCCAGAGGTCACCTCTGACATCTGGCTAACACCACCATCCCTGGGAGGTGCTTTGTGGAGACCAGCGCCAGGGAGATGGTGGGCAGAGATACTGCCCCTTCCTTCCCCAGGGCACAAGCTTGCTGCACCTGCCAGCTTCTCCAGTTGAAGCAGAAAGGAAGAAACCTAGAGCAGCAGGAGTGAAAAAGAATTTGGGCCCACCTAGCACGAAATGGACATTGACACACTGCAGCACATCTAGAGGGTCACCAAGATGGTTTGAGGAGTTGTGGGATCTTCACCTCCAGAGATACTGAGAACTCAGCTGGAGAAAACACAGAGCACTCCCACCTCGTTGTACCTGCTTTGAGCAGAGGTTTGGACTAGATGGCCTCCAGAGGCCTTTTCCAGCCTAAATTACTCTGCACAATGCCAGGTTCTGCCTGAAGCATCTCAGTTGTTTTTTGGGGATGAACCTCCTCATGAGGAGAGCACCAACTGAGAATCATTCGGGCATCTTGGGACATCTGGGACTTGTTCACATCCCCGACCCACTTTTAACCATGGAGCAGGTCTGGAGCACAACTAGAACAGAAAAAGCTGCGGCAGCATCCAAGCCAGGTGTTGGGTGTTGAAAGAGGTTCACACGCACAGCAATTTATTAGTAGGCTTCAGAGCTGATGATGTGAATCAGCACTAATGTTGACTGTTCTACGGGAGAAAATAAAAGCAAAGAGAGATCAAGAGAAAGGAAAGGGGGGGTTAGGAAAAGAAAAAAAAGGAAAGAGAACACTCTAGCTGTGACATCTCTCCAAAGCTTCCCCAGGGCAGGACACACTGCACAAGGACATTCAGCTTGATCTCCCTTCCATGAGGCATTAACCACCCCCGGGACGCTTCTCTGTTCTCCGAGATCCCTTCTTTGTACCTTGGAGTTTTCGTGCCATCTCCTCTGGTGCAGGAGCTTTTTCTGAGCAGATACCGGGCTCCTCCTTCAGCTCGTGGCTCATCCACTCCTTTTGCTGGAGTTTTGCCCTCTCACACCTGGAGTTGTACAAGCCACAGCATTTCTCTTCCTCCTTTAACTCAGTCTCCCATTAGTGCCAGTTGCTAGAAGCCACTTTCCAGCTGTATCAGTACTTTCCAGAATGTTTGGGGGTTTATTTTTTTGTTTTTTAAAACACAACAGCATCAATGACAAGAGAGACAACAGGTCTCATTGGCTAGGTCAGTACTCTGTCCTGATACTCTAAGAGTCAATTAAATTTCTATTATAATGACGGTCCTGGTGCCTCCAGTCACCCTGTCCCTTCAGAGTAACCCTGCACCACAAGCAAGTGCAGAAGCCCTGAGCCAAGGGCACCGTGCCCTGGTCCCTGTGCCTTGGCGTCAGCCAGACCTGCAACCAGCGACCTTAGAAATTAAATGTTCTCCTTGAATATTTCCCCAGGGAAACACTTTCTGGTTAGAGTCGTACTGATTCATCAGCCTCTGGAAAACCGGAGCATCAGTGGGATAGCCCTGGCATCTGAGGTACTCAGCTCTGTTCTGGGGCAGGAATCTTTGCCAGCCCAAAGCAGCAGTGTGAAGCAGGGAGAAAGCAGCACATACCTGCTCAAATCATCACCAGTGTCCTAGATGGGAAAAAGAGAGAAGCAGCTCAGTGCTACTTATCCTGCACACACATTCCTCACATTCTCCTTTCACAGTGAACAGACACACCGGCAAGCTAAGATTAATAAACAAGTTAATCAAGGTAAAATTAGCCCGTCACGTGTCTGTGATTTACTGACGCCTCACGTGCTGTTTGCCAAGACAGCGCTGGTGTTTCAGCGGACCTCACCTGCAGGCACTCATGTCCTGGCAGCTGACGCTCCTTCTCCTTGATCAGGCCTTCCAGATAAACAATCTTCTTGGAGAAGTTAGCAGCATTTTCTTTCAATCTTGTTTCAATCTGCTTCTCCAGCTCTCCCAACCGAGCCAGCATCTGGCACTCTTGTTCCTCCATGTACTGTCGCAGCTGCTTAAACTCAGGCACAATCTTCTGCCTCAGCGCCTTCACTTTTTCCTTTACGAGCAGAAACAATCCTCTCAAGGAAGGGCAGGACCATGGAAAGGGACAGGCAGCAATTCAAAGCATCCACAGCTTTTACTTGTTGGTGCAGAGCATGGCTGTGACTCCTGGGGTGATTACCGTGCCCCAACAGCACAGTGACTCGATCTCCCAGCTCCAGCCAAGAATCGACCTTTCTTCAGCCCCACCAAGCAAGCTTCTCTCCCAGCAGCACCATCCACCTACCACATAGTCCTGGCAGATCCGACACTCCTTCCTTTCCTGTTTCTCCAGTTCTCCTTTCTCTCTCCTGAGGCTCTCCAGCTGCGACTGTATTTGCTCCTGGAAGGAGAGACATCCTTTAGGAGCTCCCCACTGCCCACACGTATTCATCATGTCCATGTCTGTTCCCTGGGCTGGACAAAAGCAGCCTGTGTGTCCAGGATGCTCACAGGGGTTGGTGGGACTGGGAGAGGTGATGAGGAAACATGGAGGGGTAGGGGACTGGGGAGGAACAAAGGAATAGGCAGAAAGTGGTGTAAAATGGAGCTGGTCAGTGTGCTTGTCTGACCCAGCCCTGCACCTGACCACCAGAGTACGTCCTACCTTCTCATTAAATCCTTTCTTAACCCCCTGTTTGCGTGGTCTCACTCTGTGCCCTGTGGTGTGAGGGCTGTGGGGACGAAGTGTCCTCTACTGCGGGGACCAGTGCCAGTGGGTTTGGTGGCAGCTACCGCAATGGGATGGGGGGTGCAGGCACCCCGGGGTGTGGCCTCAGCTCCTGGAGTCACTGGGGTCTCAGAGTGGCTCCAGGTCCTGACTGCCAGCCTGGGAGGGAGCGTGTCCCCCAAACCAGCTACCGGGGGGGGAACCGGTGTGAGGGATGCGAGTGAGGAGCTCAGCACCAGCAGCTGGGGCTGAACCACAACCCACATACCTGGATAGGATCCCTGTGAGGTTAAGATGTCAAAAATCAAAATAATTTTATTAAAGACTGATTACAGTCACTATCTCCACCCTAGTCTGGCAGACAGCAACATGCCGAGGGTTGCTGGAGAGGCCACACGGGCAGGGGAATATAATGTTATATATGTGAACTGCACAGGAGTATTGAGGACAGACTCCCGTTACCTTACAAAAACTTGATAAATGCTATGTCAAGCCACAAAACATGTAAAAGAGAAACTGCAGCAACTGGAAGATGATTAAAAAAAACAAAACAAAAAAAGGGCTAGAGGGTGCAGTTACAACATTGACTCACAGAATCCCCGAGCCATTCGGGTTGGAAAAGCCCCTCGGGATCAGCGACTCCAACCCTCAGCCCGACTCTACAAAGCTCTCCCCTACCCCACATCCCCCCCAGCTCATCCCAACGGCCCTGAAACCCCCCCAGGGATGGGGACTCCCCCCTCCCCGGGCAGCCTGTTCCACTCTCGGACCACTCTTGCTGGGAAACATTTTCTCCTCCTGCCCAGCCTGACCCTCCCCTGTGGCAGTTTCCAGCCGTTCCCTCTTGTCCTGTCCCTGATCCCCTGGGAGCAGAGCCCAGCCCCGGCCTCTCTGCAATGTCCTGTCAGGAGCTGCAGAGAGGGATGAGGGCTCCCCTCAGCCTCCTCCTCCTCACCCTGAGCACCCCCAGCCCCTTCCCCGGCTCCTCACAGGATTTATTCTCCAG
>NW_020799140.1:374117-414351 GCF_003259725.1 Athene cunicularia | reverse complement strand
GCACGGCCAGCGGGGAGGGAAGACCCCCCGGTTCTCCTTCCGTCCTGCCCTTCCTTAAACTGAAGGGGGCTGGCGGTCGGAGCGGGTGGACCTCAGCCCGGGAGCCCCCCCGCTGCCCCTCGCAGGATTCCCGGCCAACATCTCCAACCCCCCGTTCCGCAGACCAGCGCCTCTCTTCCCTGTTCCTCCTACCTCTGCATTGCCCGCAGTGGGTTGGGTTTTTTCCCTCCTTTCCTCTTCCACCTTTGTAGGTCTTACGGTTGCAAGGATGAAGATTATTTTATTTGCCTCATTACACACTGAGCGATGCTCCACGGTCACAAGCCGGAGGCAGGTCAGGCTCCCCACCGCGACGCGGCTCATGTCGCATCAGCCGCATCTTTCAGCAGCGTTTTCCCTCGTGCTCCACTTCGCAGTCCTGGGGACTGATTGCTCTCAGCCCAGATTCACCCCAGAACTAGTGCTTTGGGGGGTGTTACCCCCCCACCCCATCCCCATTTATTTGGAGCTCAGGCAGCTGACTGGATGCATTTAAGTATCAGCAGCGCTGAGAGTATTTGCATGAATCTGCATGCGTGTCATCGATAGCCATTTTGTAGGGATTTAAAGGTATTTAAGCAGATTTCCTTGCTTCCTTAATCTGCTCCTTCCCCTGCCACCCAGATGTGTGGATCATTCGTCTGTACACGCTGGTCTCCGAGCAGCCCAGGCGGGTGAGGGCATTACTGAGCCAGAAGCCCTTCACTGAGAGGGTTATTCACCTCTGTTCAGGCACAGGAGCAAAATTCTCCCAGCAAATATTCTCCGTGTTGGAGATGGAGCTCTTCGCACTGATCCCTGGTGCTGTGGAGGCCAGAGGCCTGACATGTCCCTGGACAACCACAAAGAGCAAGACCCTGGTGATGCTGCAGGAGGTGGCAGAGGCTCCCTCAGTGAGGGACTTTGTGGCCCCTCTTGAACCCACAGTGGCCAGTGCCTCCTTGCTGGGGTCTGGGTCCAGCCCTGCACTCTCTAACATCTCCTGTTCCTCCTCATAGCTCACAGTTTGCATCTGCAAAAAAAAAAAATTGCATGTCCCTGTCCCCAACCACTTTGGAGGTTTGTGTCTAATTAAACATTTCTTTCTTCTCCTCTGGGTCCTCTCCGGCCTCGTTCCCCGGCTGGGTTTGCAGTGCTGGGATCTGATCCTGCTGGGGGGGGGCTGCCCTGCTGCCTTTCCCTGGGGACAAGTGCTTGGCCCTTCGAGGTGACCTGGCTCCAGTTGCCACATTTGCCACTTGGGCATGGCTACTGTGAGGGGACAGACGGGGCCAGGGGGCAGACGTCAGGGTGCCGAGGCAGGACAGAGCTGCCGAAGTTCCGCATCTGCCAGGGCTGTGAGGATTTGAGACCTTCTGCCGTCCAACCCTTCCATGAGGGATTTCACCTGCTTGGTTTGAAGGTGGAACTGAAGGCAGCAGGTTTGCAGTCTGTGTCTGCCTCTTTAGGTTAGAAAGCTCTTAAAGATGAAGTATTGACACATCGGACGGCGGGGACCCTCCTGACAGTTAACTCTGTGACTTTTAGGACAGAGAGTCTGTCTGGTGCCAGCCAGGACACCTCTGCTTGCTTGGTTTGGCTTTTCTACCCGAGTGTCCAGGGCAGAAGCACCCCAGAAATAAACAGACTTGGGCATTTCTCGTCTCTTTCTGTAGAATTATATGCCCTGTTTCAAGGTGGTTTTTTTTTCCCCTCTCACCTGTTGTCCTTCTCTGTTTAAGACAAGAAACTGGGGTCACTGTGCAGCCCCACACCCACCCTCTGGGACCCCCTTGGCCCAAACATCACCTCCTGGCTTGGCCAACACCGCAGAGCTTTCTGTGCGCAGACAAGAGAAACCTGCCCATAAATGACAACGAGCCCCGGGTTTTGTCCAGCTTTGGCTCAAATATGAAACCTTCTGCCGGGTCTCCTGGGGGCAGGTCAGGAAAGCTGCCCACAGCACCCAGGGCTCGCTCTCAGGGAGACAGCCTGGGCTGTCCAGGCCCCCCCACCTCCAGTAACAACGCAACAGCCCAAAGGTTGTCTCACTTTTATTTACATAATTGCACAGCCCGTTTCCCCATGACACTGGAACGTGGCAGGTCGGAGACACTAATTTCCCACATTCACGAGCTGAACATCTCCTCTGGGAAGGAGAAGATGACTCAGAGTCGCTACTGGGTTTTGCAAGGGCACATGCAATAACTCCAATTATTGGCAACTACGATAAAGACAGCAAAGCTGAGAGTGAATCCATGGCCACAGAGCAGCACAGGGCCAGGCCCCCGCTGCCCCCAGCCAGGGACTTCTGGCTTTCACAGTTGCATATTTGGATCAATAGTGGGTTTCTTAACTGAAACACTGGCTCCATTAAGTCCTTACTAGGGGAACATGGTGTGGGAACGTCCATCCTTCGTTACCTGCCACAACTAGACACATTGCAAGACCAAGCTCCTGGGAGGCTGCCAGGGCTGGGAAGGTTAAGCTAAACCCCCAAACTTTTCCTCGCTGGGACTGTCCTGGTGACACAGGGTTTGCTGGGGAGGGGCTGAAGGAGGGGGTACCCAGGACAAGGCACAGAGCAGGGGTGCAGCGCTCACTGCCAAGGGCAGGGTGTGCGGAGGGAGGCAGGACGCTACTGCTGTGCAGGGACCGTGACTGCAGCTGGGCTGAAGAGACCTCTCTGCACTGTGAACCTCCGGGAGCACCGGGGCCAAGTCATCCCTGCACGACAGGGAAAAGGGAAGCAAACGAGACCCTCACGCTCAGAACAGAGACCAGCTCAGACCAGCCCACAGCTGGGCAGAGAGAGGCTGCTGCAAAATGTGCTGGGATAAAATGGAGTTGCATGAGAACCCTGGGACAGCACACTGGGGAGAAGAGCAGACACAGGCCGGGCTCCAGGGCTGGAGCAATCCCGCAGGGAGAGACAGGACACTAGCCCCTGATGCTCATGCCACCAGCAACTTCGAGCTTAGGGTCAGGGAACACATAAGGAAAAGCATCCCGCTCTGCAGCTAGAGAGGTGTGGCATCTGGTGCTTTGAATTCAAGCAGAGACAGGTCTTGATTTTGCAGGGCATCGGACCGATCTGCTTAGGTTCAGCAAAGGAGCAGAGGGACACAGCGTGTGACCGCCACCACCCACCGCAAGGACACTGGCACCTCGGAGCCCACTTCCCCCCTGCCATCCACCCTCCCCATCACGGCAGAGCACCCAGGCTGACGCCAAGCAGCTGCAGACGCCTTGGAGCGCTCAGCAGGGCAGCACCAGCACTGGCATCCTTACGGACCCGCCCCGCTCGCAGGGCTCAGGAAAGCCCAGCGCCAAGCACAGGCATCGTCTGCCAGGGTGGGGAGGCAGTAGAGGCAACGACTAAAGCAAAACCTTGGCAGACTGGGCACTCCAAGACAGAGGGATTCGTTAGCTAGATGTGCTGGAAACGCAGGTGGATGAAGGAGGAGGAGGAATGCTGGCCCTGCAGAAGAAGGGACCCAGAGCCTGTTTCCTGGGAACCAGCAAACTTGGGGTGTTTCACCAGAGGACACGTACCAGGCAGGCAGCGCTTTCAGGGATGAACCAAACCCCAGCAGCAAGCGGGGCTGCTGCTGAGGAACGTGCAAATAAGCTCAGAGAGACAGCCGAGCCCTCCTGCGTCCTGCCGAGCGGCTGCAGAGCAGGGCCTGTCCCGTGAAGTGTGTGTGTAACCAACTGCGAGAGGTCCAGCCTCAGGATGGTGAAAGAACATCAGCAAACAGAGACTCCGACTCTCACCTTTTGGGGTCAGGAAAGCTCCTTCCTGAATCTTTGCAAAGCAAAAGGCAGTGGTGGGTTTAGCTAGTACGAGCCATTGCTTCCCACCCTCAGATCCTCCATCTATCTACCTCTGCCAGACATACCAAGAGCTGAGTGCATCCAAGTCCTGGGGATGAGCCAGGATCTGCAAGGAAAGCATCTTGTGAGATCACGTCTGCACAGGAAAAGATTTTCTCATTTTGAAACTTATTTTGAAATTCTCAAAATTACAGTACTTTACAATACAAAATGTCTCCATTCAGTATTACATCATTTTACTCCTTCTGGGATTATAATAATTATTAAAAACACACAACTTTCTAGAAAGGACAGAAACACCACGAAAGAGACCAAAGAGTAACGGGAAAGGCTGCTGCAGTATTATCAAAACCAATTTAGTGCAAAGGAGAAGGGGACTTTCAAGAACGGTTGATGAAAAGTGTTCTTTATATGCTCATTTGGAGAAAAGGCATAGATTTAACCTCTGTATGAGATCAGGCTGCCAGCTTCTATACTGAAGCTTAGAACATCAACACAAAAGGACTGAAACACAATATGCATGGCCATTAAAAAATAATATTATATATAGATATATATATATATAGAGGGGGAGATATTTTCCACGTGTGGTATTTAGTTATAGGAAAGTGTCCCTGCAGACAGGCATATTCTGCCATCTGGATCTTTTGGGCCATTTCACACGACAGACGTTGATTATCTGTCTGACGTAGTATAAAGTATGTGCTGACCGCAAAGTCCCTTCGGGTGGGATGATTGGTTTCTAGTGCCTCCACAGTCGCCACGTGTCCTGCGCATGCGGAGACGCCCGACCCTCTCTGCTCCTGCCAGCCCCGACGGGCTGCCCTGGGCCCCGCAGCCACGTGGCACAGCGGCCAGGGGACGGCTCAGACGGTGGTTTCATCCGCGGTCTTCTTCATGAGCTTGGCGGAGAGGAGGGAGTGGGGCACAGGGTGAGGGCTCCGCGAGGTTGGGATCATCAAGCGGACTTTCTGGTTGGTCCTTCGCCACTCCGAGTACAGCTGGCAGTGGTAGCGGAACGAAACCTGGAGGGCGATAACGCATCGTCCCGTTACCAACCCCCCCACGAGAGCTGGAGCCCACAGAGGGCCGGTGAGACACCGTCACTCGCCCACCCACCCTCTGCGTGCTCTCTGCATATTCCTTGTCAAGTCATCAGCACGCCCTGGCCAAGAGACAGCACCGACCCTGAAATGGTTTGAGGCACTCCACGGCCCCAGCCCTTGACAAGAAATCAGTTAATTCCGAGTAACACCAGGCTGAGCATGGCACAGGGAAAGGGGCTTTCTGGGCAGCACCAGGACGGAGGGACAGAGTTTGCTCATCTAGGTTTGGGTACCAGGGAGGAACCACAACCCAGCCCTGCACCCTACCCACAGGCTGAGCGAGCACCTTGCCTGGGTGAAGTGAGGGGTTCTCAGCGGGACCAGGCTCAAGTGGCTGAATCCAGCTGGCCCCCTCCCATCTCACAGATCCTGGGGATCTCCTCTGCCCTTCGCAAAAGCCTTCTCTCCTTGGTGTGCAACAACAGGTCGCTGGTTGGACTCATTTTTTTCTGCCAACACTGTGGCCTGGAAGGCTTGTCCACCCGGAGGGAGACAGGAGAGGATGCGAAGGCTGGAAGGGATCTGAACCAGCCTGGCCTAAAGGCGTGAGCTGACCCTGCACTTTCAGAGCAGCCCTCCAAGGGGAGCTTCGAGCTGTGCCTCCCCACCAGGCTGCACTCCTTGCTGCCTCCCTTCCTCATCATTAACACTGCTACGTATTTCCTCAGAGCTCCTTAGCTTTGACATTAAACTTGTGTAGAATTTCTTGAGGAAGTGAAAAAACCAGCATGTATTCCCCTCATATTTATTCCTAGAAACCGTGAGCAAGAAAATTAAATACTGAATCCAGTCAGCCACCGATCAAAACCAAGCTTTCGTACTTTGTAAAAGTACAGGAAATGTTTAGCTGGCAAGTCGGAAGCGCCGGGAAGGATGTCTGACAAAGAAGTGTCGGTATTCCTACTACTTCTGGATAGGTCACAGACACCTCCTCTGAGAAACGGGGCTGTGCCACTGCACTGAGGTAATTTAGCTTACTGCTCTGTGCATTCCCCTTTTTCTTGTAGAGGGACAGCTGTGGGAATAAGGTTGTTTGCTGACAAACAAGAAACAAATGCATCTCAGAGTCTTCAAAGACAGCATGTGAATGGCGCAAACGCCCAGGAAAAGTTCCTGCTCCACAGAAAGGAGCTACGACCTTGGCCGCAGTGTCTCTTGCAATCCTCACCCGGGTCACAGCCATCACCACCCACCCACTTCAGGGCCCTTTGTGCAGCGCAGCCCACGGGGGCACGGAAGAACTCCTTGAATATGGTAAGTGTGAATCAAGGGGCTTCACCTAACGGCCTTCCCTGTTCAAGGAAACGTGAAGCGCAGCAGAACGAGAGCCATTTTTAGTCAGGACTCATTATTTCACAACGCAACCCATTTTTGTTTCCTCCAAATTTCCAGCTCCTCCAGACCAGTCATAAACGCTTCCTCTTAAGTTTTCTCTGAAAGATCAGAGCGTGAGATGGCAGGGAAGTGGGCTGTGGCATTTCTACAGCCCGCAGAACTGTCGGCTTATCGTGGTCCCAACTACTTCTCCAGCAACTGCACTTCTTCCCTTCCCAAAACGGTGCTTCCCAGCAAGCAGATGGAAGAAGGTATCGACAGTGCATAAGCACGCACAGGGATCTGAACGGCAGAGCTGAAATGAAAACCCAAACTCGGAAACCCACCTAGCAACAGAACATGAAAGAATCGAATGGGAAACGTGAGGGAAGTCCCTGGTCTGGGAAGCCCTGGAGAGAGCGGGTCCAGGGGAGCCCCAGGGGCTCGGGGAGGGGCAGGGCAGGGAGCTGCTCCCCATCCCAGCTGCTCCTCTGGGCTCTCAGCTGTGAGCGCTCACAGACGTGCTGCGCAGTAAATTCACATTTACTTTCCTCCTCTTCTGGACTCGCCCCAAGCGGTGTGTTCCTGGCTGCCGAATTCAGCATGTCCAAAAAGACACGAGGCATCTGCGGGAAGCTCCTTCCAAGCACAGATCAGTTCAACACCCAGGCGGTGTCAAGCGCCGGTTCCCAGTAATGCCCAGCGCCCCCAGCCCCAGCAGGGCAGGCTGGCTCCCCAGGCTTGGCTCAGGGCTCAAGTCCAAAAGCCCAGTGTGAGAGAGAAGTCAGAGATCTCCCCAGGGCCAGAGTGTTCCCTGCACACACCCTCCTGTGCTACTGACATCTTAAAAATATTGTGCAGGAATTTGTTGGCCTGGCCCACAGAGGCCCCCCAGCAGCCAGGATGCATTTCCTTCGGGGACAGCCAACCTGGGCAGGACAAAGCATGGAGGGACACGATGACAGATTATTCAGGGGCAAAATATTTTCCAGATTTTATTTTTCCCCTAAACCACCTGGGTAGCAAGTTTGCGTTTCCTCTCAAAAACAGGAACAGGCACAACAGCTGGAGCGCTGCCTGCCCCCAGCACCAGAGCTTCCCACCCCGCCACACTCGAGCATGTCTGAGCCTGGGTACGTGACACCCCAGGGAACGCAGCTCCCATGCCAATCTGGAAGGCAGATGATCAGGAAGTGGTTTCTCATTCTCAGCAACAAACTCTAGCAGCTCCCATTTGACGATAATTAAACGGACGTTCGAGAGAAAGACCCCCAAGGTTTTCTCACAAGGGGACTCAGAAACAGCTGAGCCAGGACCTCGATCTCCCTTTTGAACAGAAACAAGGCCTTGACCAGCAGACACTTACCAGCGTCCAAAGGACGTAGATTGTGAAAAGTGCTATAGTTAGTGCTATGAGTCCGATGGCCTCCAGTCGGCTGTTGAACTGCAAATGGTCCTGGGCTCCGCGCAGACACAGCCAGCCGGAGATTGCTGCCAGGGGAGTAATGAACAGGAAACACACCATGTCACAGAAAAGGGTCCTCTTCTCGTTGCGGGGACCGGGATCCTTTAGCCACTGCAGGAAGGAAGGGACAAAGGGACAAGTCAGCAGCCCGCAGAGCACACAGCGTGCTAGCAAAACAGGGCTGTAGGCTGGGAAGCTCTGCGGTCTGTGTGCACCTGGTGCACGCGCTTCACTCGCACAAACCTTCACAAAGACAGAGCTAGAGAGTGTCAAGTATATTTTTAACAAGTGAAAGGGAAGAGACAACTGAAGGAATATGTGCAGAGGAAGTGTGTTGGGTTTGTTGTGGTGGGGGTTTCGGTACCGGGGGGTGTGGGGGGGTGTTACTGCAGGGACCCCCGTGAGGAGCTTCTCGAGCTCCCCTGGCTCCAAGTCAGACCCACCGCTGGGCAAGGCCGAACCGAGCAGCGACAGCGGCTGCACCTCTGTGACAGCGGATTTACGGAGGGGAACTGGAGGAGGAGCGGGAGCTGCGAGGAGGAGCTGCGAGGGAGACACCTCTGCAGACCCCGAGGTCAGCGGAAGGCAGGAGGCGGCGGGGGGGAGGTGGGCTGGCGCAGAGCCCCCCCTCAGCCCCTGGGGAGAGGACGGGCTGTCCCTGCACCCATGGAGGGCTCCGGGGGAGCAGATGCCGACCTGCAGCCCGGGGAGGACCCCACGCCGGAGAGGGGCTGTGCCTGGGGGAGGCCGGGACGCCGAGGGCAGCCCCCGCTGCTGTAGTTCAGCACTGGGAGGGCTGTGACACACGGGAGGGACCCACGCTGGAGCAGTCTGGGGGGAGCTGCACCCCACAGGAAGGTCTCACGTCAGAGACAGTTCCTGGAGGACTGCTTCCCGTGAGAGGGACCCCACGCTGGCACAGGGGGAGAATGCGAGGAGTCCTGCCCCCGAGGAGGAAGGAGCAGTGGAAACAAGGGGAGATGCCCTGACCACAGCCCCCGTCCCCGTCCCCTGCGCTGCTGCAGGGGAGGGGGGAGAGAAATCGGGAGCAAATCTGAGCCTGGGAAGAAGGGAGGGGTGGGAGAAGGTGTTTTGAAGGGGTGGTTGTATTTCTCACTGTCCTGCTCTGATTGTTAAATTAAGTGGTGGTGGTGCTTAAATTAAATTGATGTTCTTTTTCTGCCCCTAATGAGTCTGTCTTTTGCCCACAACCATAACGGGTGAGTCATCCCCTCCTGTCCTTGCCTGATTACCAAGCCTTTTGTTTCATTCTCTCCTTCCCATTCCCGAGAGGCAAGGAGTGAGCGAGCAGCTGTGCGGTGCTTAGTTGCCCGCTGGGCTCAAACCACAACAGGCAGGCAGCAGCACAGGAGCTGCCCCGGTGCGTCACTGTAGTCGCAAGGAGCAGGCAGCAGCTAGAAGTTAGAGGGGGGTTCAGTAAAGCCTGGCTTAGTAAAAGATCTGACAGGTCTTGGATTGAGCTTCAATAGAAACACATCCAGGACTCTGCAACTGGTGTAGGGGCTATGGGAAACCAGGATACTGGGTCTGCGGCCTGGCCAAGCCACAAGGACAACTGCCCCAAATCCAGCCCTCTGGTTCCTTTTGGAGAATTGTGACATTTTAGAGTTTCAGTCCTGATTTAAATCAAATCTGAAATGCTCGTGTCCACCTGAGAGACTGCAGGACAGCTCTGAAGGAGTGCTCTCAAGGGTACGGCACTGTCCTCAGGGCTCGAGCAAGCTGTGGCAGTGCTGCTCACCAGGGAGCCCGGCACCCAGCCAGGGCCAGCAGTGGGGAACGCAAGCACCCGTGGACCCAGTATTTTCACTGAGATGATGACAGAGAAGGAAAAAAGCATATCACTTGAGCACCTAAGAAACCAAGACTGAAGAAAAAAACCAAAACCAACCCCCACAAAAAGTAAAATGAGAGCGAGAAACTAGCAGAAAGCTTTGCACCTGAGCAGACAAGGCAGGACAGCAGCCAAGGGGCCACAGTCTTGGGCTGGCCCCAGCAGAGGAAGGTAACACAAACCCGCTTTCTTTTACAGATCAAACCGTGCCCAAATCTGCATCTTTGTCACAGAGAAAGACTTTGAGCATTCCTACAGAGAAAGCAGCACGACCCTCGGGTGAGGAGGGACACAGAGCTCGGCTGGCCGGGGGAAGATCCCCCATTGCTCCCTCCCAGATCCCGGGGGATCACTAGTGACCACGAAGGGACGAGGCATGATCACAGACACTGCTGCTGAAGACTCCAAAGTCCCGAAGACCTTCCCCCTGCTGGTGGCCATCCACTGGCCACCACCTTACAGGCAGCAGAGACCTGCAGGACCAGGACAGACCCGGTTCTGGCGTATTCCTTCCCATTTTCAGTCCTGCTTTCTTGCCTCCCGGGCAGTAAGCGATCTATCACAGCGGTGGTTACCGCACTTCGCCCTCTGTTACCCAGAGGCTTCACCAGGCCCTTTCTCGCGCAGCTCTCAAAAATCAGCAGGCTGCAGGATGAACGCAGCTCGGATGCAGGCAGGTTTCCCTCAACAATCTCTACTTTTAGGAGTCCTGACTCGCTTGTTGGTGTGGGTTCATTTTAGATACTTGACTCTGACAACAGCAATTGTTCTAGTTTTCCTGGGATTATGTTATTTCCAGCCTTTCCTTTCCTTTTTTTAGAACAGCAAGAAGCTGTGGTTCCTACCAGTACCCAGAGTTGTTACAGCACATTTTTACTGGGAGTTCTGTATGTTGGGCTGCCAGATACTTTCCTTCCTGCATGAAGACAACTGGTCTCATTTAGGATTTTTTTTTTCCCCCTCAAAAGAAGTAATAATTGGAGAACATGATCAAAAAGGCAGAGTCAGAGCAGAGAAGGGAATATCCCCAAGGCAGCCAGGGCCAGACAGACACATCCTACAGCCAGACTTGGAGCAGGGTGCTGAAATGGAATGAAAAGGCTCAAGCAAATGAATTTGTAACAGTTATTAAGACTAAACTGTGATGTATGCAAGCTTGGCTTGTACTTTGCTTCATTCGTTTCCCAAGGACTCCCGACTCAGCTGTCTCTGTAGGTCCCTTTGTTTAGGTAAGATGGAAACGCTCGTCAGGCTCCTGACGGAAATCACTGAGAGCAGAGTCGAGGCCTTCAGTGGGCACTTGGGCAACTCCAGAGTGAGATAAGGGGGGCTCGAACAAAGAGACACTGAGATCCTACTGCAGAAAAACTGATTTTGCTGACTTAGGACGGAGACACCCGGACTTGACTTCACAGCACATGCTCTGGAACACTGTGAAGACGACTGCTTACTTCCACCACCACAGACCCTCACCCTATTTTCACTACGCGTGCTCAGATTATGCAAATAAATTCTGGGAACTCCTTATCATAAGACACCCCTTTCTAGGGAATCTAATGAGCGTGTATGATTTGTAAACCGACGTCCCTTGCTAATTCTCGGGAGCCCTTATGGTGGAGAACCCCCAGGGTGACCCCAGCACTGCCAATAGAAGAGTAACTGCTTAACAGTTCTACCGGATTCTGACTGTTGAGTTGATTTCTTTGTTTCAGCGCCCACTTTTGAACATACAGCATGAAAAGGGACCCACCTGAGAACTATGCACACAAAGCTCCTTTCCTACAGGGGTCACCACAGCTAAATAGCAATACAGAAGGGGTGGTGGCAGGTACGTAAGAAATCACTGAGACCAGGCTGGTCAAAACAGAGCACAGGTAACCTGAGGACATGGCTGGCCAGAAGGACGAGCACTAAGTGTTTTCCCAGAAGGGGAGCACGGAAGGGTTAGTGTAGGTAGTGCAGATTTAACTACGGAGAGAGTCTGATGTGAGGGATGCACGGCGAGACACAGCAGAGGGGAGAGGACAGGGTGAGAAGTGCAGACAACTTTTGTTGAAATGGGAAAGAGAAGGGGGAGCTGGCAAATCCGAGCAAGGAACAGCAACGTGGCTGGGGGAGTCAGAGCCACGTTATCAGCACGCTCTGCAGACACCTGCTACAGGACACGGAGCTGGCCCAGAACAGATGAAGGGATGCTGCAGCACAGATAAGAGCCTGGCCAGGAATTGGGAGGACTGATGAACGAGATATATTAGTGATGTGACCTGAGCATCGGAGAGACCCAAACAACACGAGAACAAATGAAGCTAGAGAGCAAGCTGGGCACAGACAGATCCGAGGATCAAGTAACACTCCTGCAATGACAGAGGGCAAACTAGAAGCATTTTTAAAGCCACTCTGAGCATGACTTGATGGCCAGGCAGCCAGAAGGAAATTTCAGAGCAGCCACAACTGTGGTCTGGACAGGAGGACTGGGAGAAGGGAGGCAGACCTGAAAGTCCTCCCCCTTGTCAGGCTCTGCCGCGGAGATCAGTGGTAATGAGCTGCATGGGGAAGATAAGGACCACACATGCAGTCCTGAGCATCCCTAAGAGGAAACCGGGGTGGACAGCAGCTCATCTACGCAGTAAAGCTGCTCCTATAAAGAGTGCACTAGCAGCTCCATCGCTCGAAGCCCCAGCCGCATGCCCGGGTTTCCCTACTCCAACCAGCACAGAGCTGCCCCGGCTGCACAGCGCTCAGGTGAATGCTGACTTACCCTGAATTACCCCAACTGGACCAACATCCCTCTAGCAGCAAACCCAGAGCACCCCATCCCCTGTGAGATGGCATCTTGGGTCACTTTTGACCCCTGTACAATAAGGATCTCAGGGACTGAAGGTAGAGAGGTATTTTACTGCAACTTACTCTATTTATATTCCCTGCTACCTTTGAAACATGTAAAGGCAGGAAGCAAATTAATTTCCTTTTGAAGTAGTTGATTTACTTTGCCAACATGCACCGACACAGTAAAAAAAAGAACACAATAAGCCACCCTAAGGGCGCAGGGTTTCTGGCACAGCAGCGCCTTAGTGCATACAGGACTTAAAATAAACCTTGCAAACATTCCAAAAAATGGTCAGATTAAACAATTTTTGTAGGGAAAACTATCAAGTAAACATGGGAAAGCAAAAAAAAAAGCACAACTTGGTCTTCTTCCAGGCCAATTTCCAAACCAATTGCTTCCATGCTGCAATCATGTGTGAGACTGAAGAGAAAGAGGCAGAGCTGGCTGCTTGCTGCCCACTTCAGCTGTGAGCTGGGTCCCGGACAGCCCTGCTACTCCGCTTCTGCCACTTGGGATCAAGGGGAGCGGACCGATGAGGAACTGTCCCAGCAATGCTCTGCACCCTGGAGCTTTTCTGGAGCATTACAAATGGGAGTTTCAGAATAAGCTTTCATCGATCCTCACAGCTCACTTACCTTGTGTCGCAAACCTACGTGGCTGTGAGCTATTAGCCCGTTTCAAAAAACACATCGCATGCGTGCATCGAGTGGGACCTGCGTGGCACGGTACCAGCAGTCTGCAGGCAGCGTGTGCTGGGGTCTCCTTGCAGCTGGAGCCCCGCTCCGGTGAGCACCATCCAGGACCAGTGTGACCAGTACACCAGCTCACCCTGCCACAGAGTTCCCCATGTGATCCACCGCTACAGTACGACACAAGCCGTGGCAGCAACAGGAGTATCTGGCATGTAAAGCCAGCTGTATTACAGAATACCCCGTGCCCCTTCTGTCCACCAAATGGTTAGCCTGTGACTGCTCAGTGCCAGTTGATTTTCCTTTCACTGCTGACCTGGTGCCTGGCTATGGAAGCCAGAAAGAAAAACATTACCTTGATCCACAGCAGCACAATTAGCCCCGTCCCTGGCCTGAGAAACGTGTTGAGGCAAAAAAACCACAACTTCAGAAGAGGGACCATCACACCCCTTCTCTGTGCATCCACCAAAACCTCCCTGCAGGCCACTGAGCCCTGTGGGCAGCCCCAGCAGGATGGTCCTGCTTTCTTTACTGAGGTGAGAGGGATGTTTTCTAATGGAATACCCGGAGTTAGGAAGCCAAGACCCGCAACTACCCCTAGCCCTGAAAACAGAGCAGTTAGACACTGCCCCTCCTCACCCTCCTTTCCCCACTGCACAACTGCCTGCCACTGATGCTCCACAGACCTCAGCGAGCTGAACCTCCCCTTGTACAGGCACAAGAGACTTATCAATGCACTCGGCCTGTGGGAAGCACGGGGCACTGGCCTGACCCAAGGACAGAAAGAGCTGCGGGAGAGCTAGAGATGGTGGACAGGAGAGGAACCGACCCCAGCAGTGCTGCAGGTCACCAGGACGCTTGCTTACACAGCAGCCGGTGCTTCTGTGGTTGGCATCACCACGGGAAATGCTGCACCACAACGTGCACAAATACGAGATCACGGCACTGCCAGAAGCTGCACCTCAGAGAAAGCCACTGGCAGCAGGTCCTCTAGACCCTCAGGGCACAGGCAGGGCTGGACAGAGTGCTGGAGATGTAAGGACTTGTAGGGAATAGCCTAGAGCTGGTAAGTGCCAAGAGCGTGGGGATGAAGTATTTCCAGTTTTGGCCCCAAAGAGGCCATTCCGGGACTGCAGAGCAGTGCCAGGGACTGCACAGAGAAATACCACGCAGACCTAGGGTGGGATCTGAGAAAAGCATCTCCAGACAGCAAATGCAAGCAAAGAGAGAGAGGAAAAGATGAGGGAGTCCGCCGGAGCCAAGAGTGATTTGGTTTTCACTAGATACAGGCCTAGTGAAAACATAGGCTTGTCTTAACATAGGCTTGCACTGAGAAGGGAGAGAGACAAGCTGGGGAAAGGGGTAGAGGAGCACAGACAAGACAGAGAACAGTGCAATGAGTTCAGCAGAAGAGTTCAAGGAAAGCAAAGAAAAAGTACGTCTGCAAGGACGATAAGGCTGGAGGAAGGGTGCGGAACGTTCGCATCACATCTCAGTTCTCTGAACTGGAGGGGGGGCAGCGATCGCTGCACGGGGCGCTGTGCCCACAGGCAAAATTTATTTTCTTAAGAGCTTAAGCAGGACTAATAAGAATACCACTCTTGCTCCCCACAAAGCTCACTTGTGCCTGTACCAGGGGCATCCCAACAGGACCTCCCACAGCTGAGACCAGGGAAACTGCACGTGGGGGACCCACAGGGGATGTCCAGCATGACCCAAACAGCCAAGCAACCATCTTGGAGAATTGTGTTTGGAAGTCATACTTCCCTTATGAGACCAAAAAAAAAAAAAAAAATTCACTAACCTATATAAAATATCCAGCTTAAGTGAACCAAAAGCATTAGCAGTCAGTGAAAAATAAGCACCTTTTAATCAAAATTTCAGAATAACACACAAAGAAAAACAGGAGGAGCAAAAAATTGGCAGTGTCCTGTACTGCATAATGCCCCTGGAAGGGGCTGTTTGCAGAGGCACAGGGACACACAGGTATTACTAAGGCTAGCGTTTTTAAATAGAGCACACTAACACATGTATTGCCAGGAAAGCACCAGCACTGAAGACGAAGCAGCAGAGGTTTCCTGGGGCTCCATCATGAGACCTGCTTGCAAGGACAGAAATATGGGAACAAAGGGTGTGGCTAAATTGCTCCAGCAGTGACTGATTCACCAGAGAAATCTTTTTCGGAATTAGTGAGCTGTCTCAAATGAGTTTTGCTTTAGCAAAGGTATTAAACGCTTAGAGAACAAGTCATGCTTAACACTCATTAGCTTTTACCACCAGGACACATTGGCTTTCGACATCCTGATAGTTTTAGCAAAGCCAGAGCCTTGGCCTCAGTGCCAGAAATTCATGCCCACTCTCAGAGCTGAGTCCTGTAACCCACAGGTTCCTCTCCCCAAGATTTACATGACGTGTGGACAAAAATACATCCTTCCTCTTTATCACGGGCTGACATTTTGCTGGGATTAAACAGCTGCTGCTCTGACGCTTGCCTGAGCTCCAGCCCAGGACATTTCCGCGCAGAGACCTCGGCTGCTCGGCACGGACCCGCGGCGCCGATTGCCCAAGGCCAGGATTGCGCCAAGCAGCGCCTGCCCGATGGGCCAGAGGAGGTGGGGAACCAAAGCTGACTCGCTGCACGGGCAGATGGCCTGAAACGGGAATCTCTGGGGCACGCAACTGGGGTTAGACACACTCAGAGGGGACACAACGAACAATGGGTTAGAGTTAAAACACCTCGCATGCTGTTAATGGAAAAGAGAAACGAGAGGGTCGGTGCCACAACGAAACACACAAAACAAGGCAGCCGCGGAAGGAAATACTTTTGCTGGTAACCTGGGAAAGCAAAGAGGGAGAACAGGCAGGAGGCGGCTCGGGTACACAGAACGTGGACTGACTGGTGCTCCCACCTCCCCTGGTGGAGGGCTGCAGCCAGGGAGAAGATCAGGAGCTGTGCAGAAACAAAGCCACAGCATCGCCCTCGATAATGCTTTCTAGAAATGCAAACACATCCAGCACAGTACCAAACGTCTCGATCCAGGCAGCTCTGAAATTCTAGAGGGCAAAGCATCTTCAGCGTGGAGAGCACTTTGTGAGAGAAAATCGGTTTGTGGTGGATTTAGCCACAGACCAAAGGAAGGAGTTCATGTGGAAGGGAGAACATGTAGTCTCGTACAACGAGCTGTTTGTAACAGCACTTGCCTTGGTCTTGGAGCCAGAAAAAGGCAGGCACCTCCAGAGAGGCTCACCCATCCTGACTTGGGCTTCTAAGGAGGCAGAAATTAATTGATCACAAGAGGCACCGCTTCTCTCTATAGACTACAGGACTCTGAAGGACCAGTCTGGCTAAGGCAAATTTAACGTGTTAGAAGTTAGGACAAGTAAACCCAACCCTGCCTGGAGAATTGTGTGACCATCCATGACCTGGGAGAAAAAGCTGTCTAGACTGAAGCAACGCTTCCATTTCCAAAGGCCCGCGCTCCTCCTTCCACAATGTTCTGGACAGCAAAGATACAGATGTTTCCTGAAGATGAATTCTGGGCAGTAACTGCGTATTTTCTGTGCTTAATGTTACTGGAAGAAAGAAGAAACTACCTGTTCCTGGAAAGCTGTATGCAGTGCAACTTGTGGTTTGAACAGTTCCCCTAAATATCGACTGCTGAAGTCTTCCAGGTAACGTAGAAACGTATTTTGCACTTTTTGACTACGCCTGCCATGCTGGCCGGAGTCTGGTGGATTCAGGTCACTTCCCTGTAAACACGCGTATGCGCGTTGAACTAACCCTGACATAGGAAATTCAACTGCTGGAACCCTCCCTCTCCAAGGCTTGGCCCTCTCCTTCCTCGCTGGGGACACGCTCCTCACGCGAGAGCCCTAGTTCACAACCCTCCTGTGCTGGAGAGCATTTCAGAGAGCCAAGCAGAGGCCACTCTGTCCTTTCACAGCACAGGCACTGGTGTGGCACATCCCACCCCCTGGCTACAGACCCTCCTGGGGCACCTGGGACTGCAGTTCAACTCCCCACCTTCCCCTGCGGTACTTCAAAACATGCTCCCAAAAAAGCCCATCAAAACAGTTAACAAAAGCCTTTTGTGGTCGTGGGGTGGGGTTTTTGGGGTTTTTTTTTGGTTTGGTTTTTTTTTTAAAGCTTTCAACCAGCTTCTTAGTTAAAAAATAACTGAACTAGGCTGAACTTCAGGAGAGATCCTCCCTGCGCCCATGGGCCAGCCCGTGGCTGCCAGAGCTGGCTCCAGGCTCAGACAATCCCCCACGTTCAGTTCAGAGATCAGGCACGCTGGCAGCAAAGACTGTAACTATTTTTACACCGAATGAACCACAATATAAATAAATGGCTGCTTAAAGAAAATAAAAATCCAGTTCTATTTAAAAATTCTCTTTAATCCATGATGAACAAGGTTGCTGTCTTCCCTCCCTAAAGGAAGCTGCAAAATTAAATTACCGTTTGCGAAGCGCTCAGATAGCGCAGCAGTAAGTCCCCCTGAGCAGCCCATGGGGACATGAATAATTTTGTCCTGTGAGCAGGGATACAAGAGCGCGCAGCCATACAAGACAGCGGGACAAGCAAAGTTAGCTAGCGAGCATCTTTCACCCGTGCACTGAGGCTGGGAAATGCCATCTGTGACCATGTAAAGACCACCCCGTAACGCAGATAGACAAGAGGACTGAAGTAAAAGCTAAGGCAACTTTGGCTGTGGCATTTCCTGACTTCCACGAACTTCCTGCAGCTTCCACAGAAGCGTTTCAACTCGACCACGTAGCTTCCCCACGGTGCTCACCAAAACGCCTCCCTCCAGTCCCGCGCCAGCTCTCGGCCTCTCCTTCCAAAGGCTCTTCAAGCACACACAGACAGAACCAGTTTGTCGCGGGGGTGATGGCCCATTCCCACGGAGCTCAGCTGTGCGGACCAGTGACCACCACAGCCGCTACGAGCGGTTCTAAGTCTCCCCAGGCTGGAAAGGCAGGACACAGCAGAGCAAACAGCAAGAGCTAGCTGCTCTCTCCTGTGAGGACCAGCAGCAGCAGGTAGGTGTGTCACCTCACGCTCTTGGTGTGACAACAGAGGAGAGCTAGCGTGCCTGGCTAGCCTTTCACACCCGGGACAGACCCACTGCCATAAAGCATGCCCCTGCATCATTCCCAGTCCTAGTCTCCATCCCATTTATCCTCTGCTGACTAATTTCTATTTCGGCTTCTCAGTTTTACTTGGTGAAGTTGGATTTTTATCAGAGCTACCGAACAGCACGCTCACACGGGCATCACTTCCCCGAAAGTTTCAAAATGCTCCCCACCCCTCCCCACAACGAAGCAGCAGAGAATTTCTCAGATAAGGCAGCTGAGGGAACTGTGTCATTTTTAAATGACTAAGCAGCCTCTTTCCCTAGCCCTCTTCTCAGAAACAGATGAACAACTTGGGGATGACACTTCCCAAAAGTATTTGGTGAAGAGTTTTGGCCCAATCTGGTATGGGGTTAAGATTACACCAGACTGCAGACAAAGGGTATTAATGGAAAGTGCCAGCAAGCCAACAAGCAGTCATCAGCTCTTTCAGAAGGGCTCTGCTCTAAGGGCAGAACCTCTGCTAACAGCAGGTGCACTTCTGACAGCAGCCAAGGTCTGTAAGCTGGCCTCTAAGGGAACACACAGCCCGAGCAAACGTCACACGGCGAAGCACACTCACCGGCACTCCTGGCAAGCACAGAAGCTCAGAGCATCGTAACGATTCCCAAGGAAAAGGAGAAGGTGAACTCCACGATGTTCTTCCCAGACTCCAGGCAGGAATCGGAATGTTTTACAGTGTGGTGGAAATAGTACAACAAAAACAGGGGGTCTTCCCAGCCAGGTGAGCCCCCCGCCCGTGCCCAGTGCACAGCACACACCGAGCGGCCAAACCGCGCCGCTCCGGGCGGCTGGTACTGCGTTTTGCCAATTATTAGGCCTGGCCTAAAGGACACAGCCAGCACGAAGATGAACCAATAACCAGATTGTATTTGATACAAAGGGTCAGTCCATGGTGAGCGCTGGGGGTACAGACAAGTCAGTCAGATTGTACATAATGGACATCAACCCCACTGACCCCAACAGCGACACCGCACGACCAGCAGCGGGTGCAATAAATGGTGACATGCAGTCTCCCATGGAAGGGACGGGAGACAACCGGGTCAACAAGCCAAACACTTCAGACCAAGGAAGCCCCAGACTGGATCTCCCACAGCCCGCGTTTACAAAAGCCAGACCTGCCCGGAGCCCAGTCCCGGGGAGGCGGGAGGTCCTTCCCCAGCAGGGAACTCTGCCCAGGGCGTCCCCCTCACACAGACCCTGCCCCTCCTGCCAGGGGTCCCCGCTGTTATCCCTCGGGGGACACCCGACCTTGGGTTACTGACTGCGGGACCCCCGGGGCTCCTTTACCCAACGCTCTGTCTGCCAGGCCCCACCCTGGGGGGAGCCGAAAGGGAAACTCCCCCCTTTGGGAAGGGCTGAGGGATCACCCTGATGTCAGCCTGAATTTGGGGTGGGGGCTGGAACCCCGGCAGTTCATACTGGACTCTCAGCACTCCATGGCGTGGTGGGGAAGTGGGGGGCTGGCCCCCAGCGAAGAGCAAGAGCAGGCTGCTACCGTGGGATTTGTTTAAACCACAGGCTACGGGGTGCTCCTCAGGCCGGGGCAGGAGCTTTCTGCCAGTGCACTGCAGGTAAGGGAACCACTCTAGGGCTGTACGACGATGGCGACCTGCATGGCCAGACTCTGCTCCACGGCAGAGACCGCTCTCACCAGCTACGGGGTGACTTTCCACCGAGTGCTTACCAGCCCCCAAACTCACACGGCACTAACAGCGCTTTCCACAAGCTGTTCCCCTAGCAGGCACAGGAGACAGCGGAACAGGGCAGATCACCCCCTTTGCTGTGCTCACAGTCCCCAAACAATTACTTCACATCCCGAAGCTTTTGACAACTATCAGGAACAGCTCGAGGGGTCTGTTCTTCTCTGAAGACACGGTGGCAATTCTTTTGCATTTGAGGCTCATTAAATGCTGCCCACCCGCGACCCCTCGGTGCTCACAGATTGCTTGTTGGTCACCATACCCTTACAGGCTCCAGTTCAGAGGGGATTTCAACAGGAATTAAAATTTGATTGTCCTGGGCCACTCACCCACCTTGGAGTACAGACAAGACGACCCATGACTTTCCTGTCACATTGTCCCAGAATGCTACTCTCGCCTGCTGGAGAGGCACAGACGTCCAGGTCAGAGGAGAAACCCGTCCAGTATACACTGGTCTTCCAGCTTTTATTCAAGTATGCAGTTTTCTAAGTCTGTACTTGTTACGAGGTGCTACAGCATCTGTGAGCTATAGCTAAACACACTTCCACGTGTTTGTTTCTGGTCATGAATGCTTTACTAGCTCTTAAGCTAAAACAGCTGAAACCTGCACTCGAATTTTTGGCCCGCATAAGCCCTAAGCAATCTCACTGTTACTGGGCTTGCCTGCAGCGTGTCCTCAAAGCCAAGATACAGCCCGTCCCAAATGCCTTAAAGCTGTGGTTTTCAACCTCCGAAACAACCATTTGAGAGTCGTTGGTTAAAGAGCCATTTTAGATGTTTTAGCAGCTAGGAGAAAAGCGGCAAGACTAAAGTGCACCAGTTTTGGTTGGGATTGAGTTAATTTTTTCCACAGTAGCTGGCATGGGGCTGTTTTGGATTTGTGCTGAAAACAGCGTTGATAACAGGGGGATGTTTTCATTGTTGCTGACAGTCCTTACGCAGAGTCACGGCCTTTTCTGCTTCTCGCATCACCCGGCTAACAAGCAGGCTGGGGGCGCACAAGAAGTTGGGAGAGGACACGGCTGGGACAGCTGACCCCAACTGACCGAGGGGATATTCCGGACCATACGATGTCATGCGCAGCAATAAAAAGCTGGGCGAAGCAGAAGGAAGGGGGGAGGTTCAGAGTGAGGGCCTTTTGTCTTCCCAGGTAAGGGAAGATTCCCAAGGACGTGTGATGGAGCCTGGCTTTCCTGGAGAGAGCTGAACACCTGCATCCCAATGGGAAGTAGTGAAACAATCCCTCGTTCCACTTTACTTGCACGCACAGTTTTTACTTTACCTATTAAACCATCTTTACTGCAACCCACAAGTTTCTCACTTTTACTCTTCTGATTCTCTCCCCCATCCCACTGGGGGAGAGTGAGCGAGCGGCTGGGTGGTACTTAGTTGCCAGCTGGGGTTAAACCAGACAGCACTAACCACTGAGGCTGGGGTTAAACCAGACAGCACTAACCACTGAAGCAATGCTCTTTTACAAACTGCTTTGCTAAATACATGGTTTGGTTTAGCACTGTAGTCTAAAGCCTTCTCCTGTCTGGGGCTGTCAGGTCTATGACAGACAGTCAGTTGCAAATTAAACAATCATTAAAACCGAATATCAATTTTGCCAACTGAAGCTTGAACGCTTTCCCAGCTGGGGGGGCTCTTTTCCCCTCCAAGGCTTGTGGGGCACCCAGAGGAGATGGGAATGGAAGGAGAGCTGGGGACTGCTGGAAGGAGGAGGGGGCTGGTATCATTTCCAGAGGGAGGTGGGAAAGGAAATAACCTCTAGAATTGATGGGAATGGGAACAGAGATGGGAAAAACAACTTAGAATTCCAGTTGTGACTTGGTTTTAATCTAACTGATGGAGCAAGGGAAAGGAGAGCAGTCACAGTCACAAGCCAGAATTAACCCCCCCCACACACACTTCTGGTGACAGACCCCAGCAAAGCTCCAATAGGCTGTTGTTAAGAACCAGCTCACAGACCTCCTTTCTGTGGAAGATGTTTTGCATCGCTCTGAAATGCTATCAACAGGAAAAGTAACTTTTGAAACAAAAAACAGAGCTTTGTGCCATAGTCCAAACACAGCCAGGGAAGGACACAATGAAAAACCTCACAGGGCCAGGATGCACGCACAGAAGCGCAGGATTCGCAGTGGGGGCTCCAGATCGTGCTTTCCCACTTCTCTTACTGCTGATGGCTGCAGGCCTGGAGGGGCTCCCAAAATGAATTGTAAATCCCCACCTGCAGACTGATGCCTCTCTGCAGTGGCACATCGTGCTGAACGAACACCCAAGCCCAACCCAGCAGCACGGTGACACAGGGAAGAGACTGCCTGCAGCTTCTCAGGCAGCGAGGGGATCCGCACGGGGTGTGGGCACCAAGGGCTGTGGGGCCTTGCTTTGATCTTCCAGGCTGGACCTCACGTGTGCCAGCAACACCCCCCCGCGCCGTCCTGCAGCGCTGTCAGAACCTGCTCACCTGCCAACGCAACCCACACGTGTTTGGACAGATTAAACCATCTTCTAAAACAAGCCGTTACAGCCTTTTGTACCGCAGCTCATTGATTTACTCATCCCTCTTCGGGGACGTACACTTGAGTTCTGAGGTCAGAAGATGGCCTGGTCCAAGCTGCCCTTGCTCCCCACGTTCAAAGGCTTCATTACAGGCAGCTACTATAAACTCTGGGGGTCAAAGGCAGTCTGAAATGTGAGCACAGCAGACTGCCTAAACAGGGGAGGGAAGAGAGCCTTGTGACAAAAACCCCCAAGAAATCCCAAATCAACCCATCAGCCAGAGCCCAGATTGTTCCTTCCAGCTCTGGGAGGCTGACGGACCCCTCAGGATCCTGGTCCCCCGGCAGCCAACGCGGAGAGGAACACGAGGACTGGCTGAGCCGTGTCCTGCTTCCTCCGACTGGGGGAACCCGGCAGCAGCAGGGCACCAGGCTCAGCAGGAAGCAGCAAAACCCAAAGGCTTTGAAGCACACGTCAGTGTTAGTCAAGGGAGCGCGGGTCTTACGAACACTATCAGCAATGGCCACACCTCGCTGTTCAGAGCGGAGCGCGCGGAGGAAGTCACATGCGAGAGAGCTGCACTAACGCAGCACTGCGGGATAAGATTAAAACTAACAGGAAAAAAAAGAATATTTCCAAGAGCTTCGTATTTCAGTTGGTCACATGGTGATCTCTGCATTTCAACACTTGGGCATTCAAGTTTATCTACAAGGGCAATGGTTTCCACAGTCCTGCCACCTGCCATTGGCGGGCAGCGCGCGGGGGGTTCACAGGCAAGAGTTGCCCCCAAACATCCCTACCGCGTCTTTTGCAACTGTGTCCCTTGGTCTGATAAGAGACTCGGTCGCTCTAAACAAATTGTTCTTTGGAGTGTTGAAGTACTACAAGGAGGAAGAGGCAGCAAGAACCACAAGGACAGAAGGGCAAATCAGTCATTTTCTCTCAAATGGCAAGGAAATAAAAGTGAAGCAGGAAGAAAGCGGTACCTCTGTCAAAGGTCTCGGTCTTCTCTCTACAACAAATTCTGTGTGGCAGAGCTCACAGTAACTTGTGTTGGAGGAGGATAACCATTTTTCCAGGCAGCTCTTGTGCACGGTGCCCAGTGTTCCTGTGCAGTCACACGGGGAAAGCAGTCCCTCCCCATTTCCACCTTCGTGACAGATTCGACAGATGGGACCGTCACTAAAGAGGCAGACAAACAGAATGAAATCACCATCAGAGCAGGCAGAACGATACAGCCACATCGGAGAAGGGGGTCCGAGCCCACCGAGCCCCCGAAGGGCACACGCACAGCAGGCAGCGCGTGGCAGAGCATGCCAGGCACGCCGCCACCCCCCAGAGCAGCCGGCTGCAGCAAGAAACCAGTCGCAGGGGAGCGTGGAGATGCCTGGGACATTTTAGGTCAGCAAAATCCGGAAGCCGTGTTGGTGAGCACCACAACACCCAGGAGAAGCGACCGCAGCACGCGCATCCCACAATTTCCAGCTCTGCTCACAGCAGGCGGAGGGGCTGACACTGAACCCCAAAACCAACCCCGAAGCACTTATGTGAATCCGGAAGCCCAAAGCGAAGCCGGCTGACCCACACTAGCCCCAGCACGCCCCAGCCACCTGGAGGCCCTCAAGAGGTTTGCGATCACAGTCGCATTTGTTAGACCACCTATTCACTCTCGCCCCATCCCCGCCCCTCATCCCGAGTTTAGCAGTAGCCGCGTAAGGAACAGCAGTGTCTAAAGACAGAACCACACTGACCCTGTAAGCTCAGCTCTCCAAGCACACGCCACACGTTCCACGGTAAACAGTCACGCAGACCGAGTTCTCGGCGTACAAACCCTCTGCCCATCACGCTGCAGTAACTAACACTCAGCATCCTATCTGCACGCCACCAGGCAGAGAACCACTCCGCAGCATTCAGGCCTTCAACCGGCTGCAAACCTGCCTTGGTGCTTCAGCAACCACCACTTCTCACTCCCCGCTCGACTAGAAGCTGCAACTACAGAATCAGGTCCCTTTGATCATGCTCAAGATCTGCTCTCTTTAGACCTCACAGAACCAGAGATGCTTATCAAGGGAAGTACCAAACGCTTTCAGGGACACTTGCAACCTTCCTCACGAGACCTGCACCGCTGACTGCGCTCAAACCATCCATTTGTTCCCGAGATGTTCCCTCACAGCTTTAACTGGCACCACTGACTGTGGACAATTAGTGCTACTGCTCCAACATCCAGCAACTGTTAGCTCAGTTGTATCAGACTATATTCATGACACAAATTTCCATCACAGACTGAAGCAATTTTTTTGCACCTACATAAACCCAGAGCATCCGGTGTCCTCATGTAGCGAGGACTTTCTCTAGCTGCACAAACAGCCAAGTTCTTTTTCACCCGAAACCTCTCCTCTGCTTTTGTGGACTGTCCCCTAATTCTTGTCCTGTAAAAGACGATGTTTTCCACACCCCTCCCGATTTACAGACCTCCACCACAGCCTGCTCAGTCACCTCTTTTAGGAGCAGAAGGGTCCTAGCCTAGTCATAGGTTAGGCAGAAACACACCCGCCCTTCCAATCCCCTTCACTACCCTTCCCTCTGCTGCTTGCATTTCTGAAACATCATTTTAGAGCTGCAGGGACCAGAGCTACAGTTTTCAAGATGCGAGCACACCAGGGATTTTTTGCAGTGACCATGTTCTGGTTTTCATTGCTTTCCTAAATCTTAGCACCTTATCTGCCTTTTGGTCACTGCTGCATGTAACTGCCACATGCCCAAGACCTCCTTCCTCCAAACCCACAAATGCAGAATGTAAATCTCGGACTACTGTTCATCTGCAACACTGCACACTGACCTGCAACCATTATTTTCGCCTGCAGCCATTTCCAGTAACATTCATTTCCAATAAAGTTCCCTAAACTCAGGCACCTAGTGCCATTTTAGGTCCAAGGGCATCCCAGCTGGCATCTGAAGGCACAGGTTACCTAGAAACCCTGTGCCACATCCGCCAGCCCCATAATGAGGATGTCTTGGGCTCCCTGGGAAACCTCAAGTGGCTCTGGACACCGAAGTTCACTATCCTCAGCGATTCAGTACATCTCTTCAGCGTTCGCTGTTCATCAGGATCACTCAGGAATAAAACGCTGGACAGCAGAGGCCCGGTGCAGAGCTCCCCTCCCTAGACCATGAAAACAAGCCACTTGCCAGTATCTCACCTCCTTCCAACCAGCCATTTCTTTCACAAAACAGCCATTCTCTTATATCCACAGTGGCACAGATTTGGGGCTGGGAGAGAGGGTGAGAAAAGAACATCTTTATTTCAAAGACCCTATTGCACGCCTTCCTGAAATCCGGGTGAGCTGTATCAGCTATCGCCCTTTTCCACATATTGCTGACACCCACCCTGATCCCATCTCAGAGTTCATACTCCACTGCTATTCTGCCTTTAAAAAACCACACCTGACTGCAGAAGTTTGTGGGATTGCAACACAACAGTCAGAACAAGCAATGTGCGACCTTCAAAAGCAGCAGCGCTACTTCCATTAGTCTGCGCAACCAGAGAAAACAGAAAGCAAGGGCGAGACATGGAAACACAGCGCAAGGAAAAGGAGCACGGTGGTGAAAAATGTTGGTGGGACACGAAGGGAAGAGAAGAGCCAGCAAGAAAGTGAACATCAGTCCACTAAAGGAGAAGCAAGACGCCTCTCCTGGTGAGCCATAGGAGGTATCTACCACTTCCAACTCAATGTTGAGCAGGTTTCATCCCAGCTGGACTTTTAAAATCATAGTTAGGGCTGTGAAGTGATGTACATCCACTTCACCCGTGCCCTTCTCTCTGCCAAGCATCACTGGTGAACCACTACCCCTTGTTCTCGCCTCATTATTGAGGGGCCTTCTTCAGCTGGGCTAATCCCCGAAACGGGAATCCGGAGAGGTGAAGACTCCATCCTCAGAGATGCTGAACACTGCAGTAGACAAGGCTGAGCAGTCTGATCTATATTTGAAGTTGGCCTTGTTCTGAAAGGAGGCTGGACCAGATGTTCTCCAGAATTTCCTTCCAATCTGAGTTACTGGATGGTTCTATAACCATTACTGCCGTAAAGCTCGGTGCTGTATCAGAACAACAAAATTACAGTCTGCTTACACAGCTTTAGCGACAGGGACAGACCAAGAAAACCCCAAGCCTCCAGTGCTCTCGTACATCTGTTATTTCCTAAGAAAAGCATCTGTAAGGTATTTCATCCCTTCTCTTCCTGTTCGAGAAGTTTCATATTTCCAGTGCATTAATATAACCTTGGCTACCAATAAACAATCCAGAAGGAAAAAATTTGCTGACAGTGCGAGAAAAAAAAAAAAAAAAAAAAAAATTCTTATCAGACTCCATTTTCCTTCCTTCCTATGCAGAGGGGGAGGGGGCCTGGCCACACTCCCACACAATACACCCTCAAACAGAGTTTTCCAGCAGGCTGCATCAGTAATTCAACCTTCCGGTACAGTCACGCTGCTCCTGGCTTTGCCTTGCTAAGCGCTGGTGACAAGAAAGAGACTGAAAGCCTCCACCACCAAACTGAATACACAGGTGTCCCACACGAGGAATTCTGTTGGGGTTTTTTTAATCTGTAATCCCAGGCAGTTCCTACATGGTTTTTACACCTCCACAAGTTTTAAGGTGTTGCACAACTTCTTGCCTAGCCTATCTGTCGTCAGGCAGCAAATTCAGTTCCCCTTGCTTTTCTATTGACCAGGTTTGCTAGAGATAGCAATTACGTTTGCTTCTGTTCTAATCTAGCTTTCCTGCCTTCCTCCCCCATGTTTGCAGTCACCACTTTCACACCTCATCAACATTTGGCCAAATTAATTGAAAAATATAACAGCTGTTGAGACAGGGTTTGAACACAAGATGTGACCAGTCTCGCTCGCTGGACTGAAGAATGTCGCCAAGTGTCCTCTGCTCTGGAAGCTGCTCGGAATCCGTGGTAAGGCCCACGAGGAGGAGACTGAGCAAGTGAAGGTGCCACACATCCCCTCTAGCAGGAGCTGGACACTGCAGTTCCCACAACACAAACACCCTCCTTTCCCCGGGCCCGCAAGTCAACACCATGCCTCTACTCCCTGGGCATCACGGAACAGGGGCCGTGCTCCACTTTCAGCCCTCAAACATCTCCACGAACAGCACGCCGCCCTCGCCAGCACCGCATCTCACCTCCACCGCTGCTCAGCGAGGCCCTGGCAGAGCCACGCGGTGAGGGGCTGCGTTTGGTGAACACGCGTCCCGATCCACCGGCACCCACCAACGCACGAGCTCCCGCAAAGAGAGCGCAGGCCTGGGAGACATCTGGCTAAGGAGGATTTACACTCGGTGCCCCAGCGAACTCCTTCACAAACAAGACGTTGTCGTCGTCATCTCCATCTACCCCTAGAGCCACAATAAAAAGGGGGGAAAAAAGCCCAGATGCAGTAACCCCGAGCCCCCTCCCCGAAGCAGCCTTACCTCTGCGCGCCCAGCGCCTTGATCACCGTGGAGAGGAGCCGCCCATCCTTGGCGGTGACCTGCGTGACGTACTGCGGGCGACCGATGTCCGAGTCCTCCACGGACTTGGAGAGCGCGGCGCTTCCCGGGCAGTCGCAGAGGGAGCCGGGGAGGTGGCAGCAGTCGCCCGTCGTCATGGCAGCTCCAGGGCCCTCTGCCCCGGGACCGGCACCGGCCGCACTGAGACCTGCGGGAACGGCGCCAGGGTGAGACCCGGTACCCCAGAACACCCGACCGAGGGACGGGCCCCCCCGGGCTGGCAGCACCCCAGGGCCCCAACAGCCACGGGGTTTGCTGCTCTTCTGTCCCCTTGAAGAGGCTTTGTGAGGCTGCCTTACCGTAAAATTAAGGCTTCGAGTGTCCTACTTACATAATTTAGTGTCAGAGCTGCAAATTTGCCTTTCCCAGAGCGAATTCCCGGTACCCACCCTTTAACCTGATGAAGCCTTTCAAACCAAACGTGCCAATGCGGAGATGAGGAAGGCAACCAGAAACCTTACAGGCCCCCGTCGTTCTGGCTACGGCTGACCTGAAGAACTTAGGTTCATACACTCCGCAGAAGTTGCCAACCTTCACCTGAACGCAGCACTTAAACCACCCAGCGTGGCTCAGTTCAGGGAGGCCCTTCTCTCGGCTGCATTCGGGTGCTTGCTTAGTCCTTTGCAGCCTGTCCACCAAACTCAAAAGGCTCCCCCCCGCCTCCCATTTCATTTTACATTTTAAAAAATTTCTTTACAGAAACGCACATGCTTCCGTTTCCACATCCCACGTGGTGTGTCCCAACGGTGAACACGCGGGTATTAACCACCCAAAAGCATGAAAATCCTCCCAGAGCTCGACAGAAAGGGCAGAGGGCCGGTTTTCCTCCTCTCCCTTTCTAACTCTTCAGACCAATCGTGATTTTTGTAGCAGCCACGCGCAAACAGCAAAGCACAGCATCACGTTTTCAGCACCTCCGCAACTTACCCAGCAAAGAGAACACAAGAAACAAAACAGCAAACGCAAGACTCAGGGGGAAGATGCAGAGAAAAAGCCCAACATGACAAATCAGGAGCTGGCTCCGAGGAGCCACGTGCAGATGGGAGAGATCTCTGCCTTTGAGGGAAGGCAGCAGCTCACCCAAGCTGCCAGCAACAGCCGTGTTCCTCCCTGGCAGGGGTTCTCTCAATCCCAAACCCAGGCATGCTTTGCAGATTCAGAAAAATCCCATTTCCTCCAATCTCCTTTAGCCTGGTCCCTAAGAGGCAGCTCTGCAGAAATAAAGAGCTGGGGTTACAATTAGTCACAAGCTGAACGCAAGCCAACGACATCGTACTGCTGGTAAAGACCAAAATCCTTGTGTCTGTAAACAGGACTGCCTTATGTAAGGCACGCACAGTAATCCCTGCGCACCAGCACTGCTGGGATCGTAGCTGGAATGGAGCTTCATCCTGGTGGCTGGATTTCAAGAGAGAAACAAACCCACTGAAGTTCAATTGAAAGCGACTAAAAGGTTAAAAGAGAAAAAACAACCATAAATAACCGCAACCCTAAAACGTAACAAAGAAGAAATATGAAAAGAATTAGGTTTGTTTAATTTAGGGGATGGGGGGTGGGGGGAAATCTTCAATCTCTGTCTCCTGGAGGTACAAGCAGGCAAACAAACCTTCGCCATTCCATCCAAGGCAACACTTCTTTTTTTGTTTTGTTTCAAGATCTCTGTGCACAACAGGAGTCAAACATTCCCATGAAACTGCAGTTTCGTCAGGTTCAGCTAAGCCTAAAATCAAACTAAAATAGCTAAAGAAAATAAGGGCTTGTTCCTGGTTGGAGGCTTGGCCAGACTACAGAGGAAGAAAACAAAAAGCACAAGTGTTCTTTCGTGTCGCAACTCTTACACAACCAAGGGCTTCGTCTGTCAGGACGGGTCCCTTCGTGGTGAACGTGTTCAAGAGAGCACACGCTTCACCGGTGTCTCATCACCAGACACCATCTTCAGCAGCATCCCCTCAAGTTACGGAACATTTTCTAATTTCTAGCAGGAAAGTTTGTAATCCCTTTACTAAAGCTGCTCTTGATAACTATCTGTAATCCTTCCTCTGCATCTGAACAGGAATAAGCTTAAACTTGTGAGCAGGTCAATCCCCACTGAAACAAATGGGAATCTTTCCATCAACTTAAGAAAGAACTTAAACTCAGCATTGCCTTGACTCAGCCTCTCTTTCCATCTGTGCAAAGAGCGCACAGGGTTAGAACCACTTTTCTTCTTGCTCTCCTTTAAAAAAAGAAAAGGCTACAAGCTCTCCAACTTTAAGGAGCAAAAAGTAAGATGATAAATGCCAGTGGAATGACTTAAGTCAGCTGTTTTGCAAGTTAAGGAGTTCTTTCAATTTTAAAAGCCTCTTACTGAACCAGGCATGAGAAGATATATGCTCTTAATAAAAAGGTCGGTTCCATTTGTTCAGCCAAAACGTTGTTTATTTTTAAGTCCAGAGGAAAAAGGTCCATTCTGAGTATTGGAATAAAACTGCCCTCACTCCCTGTGTCCTGGGAGCATTTATACTGAGGCTTTTTGTGCTCCACATCTGACAGATACAGGCAGCACCATGTATTCAGGGCTGAAAGGGAATCACCACCCTGCCGTCCACCAGGAAACACACGCTTTTCTATTACAAGTTATCTGGCATTTGCTTGTCGGGGTCCATCTCAGGGTGGAACCTAAAGTCACTGCTTTAATATCTGACTTACGCCATTCAGCAAATACAAAGGAAAAGCAGCAAGATTTTCATGGATACGGTTAGTGAGGAAGTAGCTGAAATCCAAAGATAACATCTGCAGCGCACTCCAGTTCCAATTTCATACCCAGCTGAACATGAACCGTGGTGTACAGCCAAGCCCGTCCCTTCCCCTGCTCCCTGCAGGCTCAGCTCATCACCACGCAGCCTGCTCCACAACTGTCAACAGCTCACTGAACCCAAACCCAATGTTCCAGCAGAAACGCCACAAACTCAGAGTCAGAATCAAGACCCAAACAGTTGGTTTGAACCACACACTGTTGGGTTTGTTTTTTTTCTGGACAGCTGCAATTTCTGAGCCCAGTCCTTAGGGATACATTTCTTGTTCTCATTTAAAAAAAAAAAAGTCTCCAGGACATTAGGTTTACTATCAATATCCCCTCTGCTGCCACAGTTAGACATGAGCAAATAAATCAGAAGTCTCTTCTCAACAATATTTTGTATCCTTAGCTTCTCAGCAGATCCAGGATATAAGGGGCCGAGTTTGTAGAGATTACTCAAATTGAAGAAAAACAAACCCTGTTTGTGGAAAGTTGGCTCCGAAGAATGAGTTATGCACTAGGACTCCAGAATTCAAACACGTGCAGCCAGATGAGCTGGTTCCTCGAAGCTAAGTGCTTCTTCTCTGCTCCGAGGCAGAGACCACGGTGGTGCTGCAGGGTCCTGCACGCCGCCCAGCTGATACAAAACACACCAGAAAAATATCCCCCTTGCCCCTCTTCAGGCACTGCAACAAGTGATCCAGCTCATATCATCCAAAGGGCAACGGGGGTTTCAAAACTCTCTCCAAGACTGTAGACACCAGGCCGGACCAGTGCTCTCCATCCAGAAGACGTGCCCAGCAGGAGCAAGCAGAGGACAAGGAGCAAAAGGGTCCCCCAGCTCAGTCCTGCGTATTTAGACTTTGCAGCCAGATAAGACAGTTATTTCTCCCAGGCAGGGAAACCATAGCAGGCCAGAAAAACACCTTGATCAAAGCCACGAGGAGAAAAGCCACAGTCAAGATAAGAAAGGCAAGAGGAAAGGCTACGATGTTCAAACGATGACGGTAAGGGGGAACTGTTCGGCGCAGGTCATGGCTCCTCTGGGCTGCCTCCGGCCCGTCTACACGATGAATACTTCTAAACCCTGAGGTTTTAACAGGATAGAGAGCAAACTGGAAGTAGAGCCAGCTCCACCTTCTTTCGGTGCAGCTCATATGCACCAGCTTCTGTACAGATTAGCTTCCCTGGAACGTCTCCACCAAGAAGAAAAACCCACCTCCTGGTAAAGCTGCCAGCAGCTAAGTCTGTTCCTCTCACGGAGCAACCCCTTTCCCTGATGCCCGTAACCAAGACCTGTCACCTCACTACAGTGCCACCAGAAGACAACCAAGCTGTGTAGCCCACATAACCCACCCATTTGCACCTAAGTACCTTTTTTTTTTTTTTTTTTAATATTCAGTTAGTAGCCCACTCACTGTGTGCAGATCACCAACGGTCCGACTGCTGTTCACGCAAGCCGATGTTTAACCCCCAGGAGCAAGTCTACCCAGCCTGCTTCTCAAATCCATTTTAACTAACTTGGGTATGCAAACGCTGAGTTTTCAAATCATATGATCCTGGAAATGTCACCAGCGAACCGAAGGTTTTCAGTGCTAAAGGGCATTTCCAAACATCAGTGCTTTCCTTTTCACCATGAAAACCGGATTTCCCAAATCCTGGGGCCCTAAGATCATCTGAACACAAACTTCTTGAGGGAGACAAGTACAAAGAATTGCTTCCTTCACCACATCTAAGCACCTGCTCCCACACACCCCGTCTCATCCAGCTAACACACATCTTTCCATGGCCCAAGTCCAATCCCTGGCCCGCAACATCTCTCGGCACCCAGCTCTGCCTGCTGCAAGTGGCCGCAGCGCCCGACGCGTACGCCTGCGCCTCGGGGCGACGGGCAGGGTCCCTCCTGTGCATCCCAGAGGGCAAGCTCTGGCCACCAGCCCCTTGCACCCGCAGCGATCACACACCCTCAGACACCGCCACCAAAGCTATGGGTGGGATGCGACGAGTGGCCTGAAATGCAAATCTTTTAACGGGAGCAGGGAGCACAAGTGGTTTAATCTAAAGAGAAAAGCAAACACGCGCACACAAAAAAAAGCCCCAAGAACTGGTCCCGAACGGCTCTGTTTTTCAGTTTTGTTTGTTTAAACATGCTCTCTGCTGAGGGTTGAAGACTGCAGCATCTTTTTGTTCTTTAAAAAAAAATAAAAGTATATTTTTGTACATCAATTATCTGACTCCCTAAAGTTACCCTGCAGCTCTGCTGCATAACACCCTAAAAGCAGCCGAAAAGGCAGCAACAGATCTGCCCACACCTGATCCATGAGCTGAAGATAGCTCTAGAGCTTCAAATGTGCCCCCAGACACAGGAGGGGAGTTCTGCAACGAGACCTCACCACAACTTTCACATCGCCCAGGACGTGGGAAGAAATCTTGTGAGTCATATGCTCCGAAGTCATCTGAATGCAACAGTCCTACAAGTCAGGGTGCAGCGAGCCCTGTGAGTGAGAAAAGTGACACAGCATTTAATGAAATACACCCCAACACTTTTAAAGCATTTTAAAATTTGGTGGATAACACACAGGAAGGCATTTCACTCCCCAGGAGCTTCTCAATTTCCTGCCTTGCCTGCAACATTTGGTTGACAGTCACAGCTAAAGGAGGTGCTGTAAAAACTTCAGCATTAACTTGCTCCTCAGCCAGCGCCGGGGGAGCAATGCTGTGAATCAGTCACGGGACAGACCCGACCCTAGGCTCAAAGCAAACCAAACCTCAAAAAACAAGAAGAATAATCCAGGGACAACATCCTGCAAGCTTGTGAACCTTCTAATAAAGCTTCACACCAGGAACCTCCTCCTGCACCTTCAACAGCAACACACCAGTGCTGAGGTACCGTGAAGCACCACTGCTGTTTGCAGAGGCTTACCTGTCTCATCCCTAGGGCTGAAGTTCAAACGCTCATAAGATACTCCAAGTTCAACCACGTAACACCCAGGAGAGGTTAGACGCTTCTAGGAAGCAGCCTTCTGGACTCCTGTTTTTGTCGTATTTGTACATTATCTACCACTGCCAGGAACCTGACTCTGCTGCCTCTCAACTATTCCAATAGCACAAAATAGTCCCACAAGCCTTCAGCTACTAAGCTCTGGTTGAGGACAAACAATCCAAGCTTCTATCAAGCCACTATTTAGGCATATTTTAGAGGCTCTCTTAAGTCTTGATAGCAAATGAAATTTGTTTTCCAGACACAGATGAAGAGCCAGTCTTCCACAGAATGTGGTTTATTCATTTTTTTTCCCAGACACATTGTCAGGATCTGACTTCTGTTCCCATGTTGGTAGAGAAATATTGCAGTTGGCCTCTGTGATCAATATACTGTTGTTTTCCAAAGCCTGAACCCACACACTTCTCACCTCTCCAAAACTCTCAGCACGTCCGATCAACCTCTGCAGCAGCTGCCCTTCATCACCCCGTCTTGCAGCACTGGCAGAGCAGCAACAGGTAAAGACGGAACCCACGTGGAACACGTTCTGCAGTTCTCAGGGGGCTCCCCCTGGGAGCGAACCCCAATCTTCAAACAAGGCGACAGGGATGGGCCTTGTGTGAAAACAGCAGAGCTCGCCTTACCCCAGACTTCAGCGTACCTATCGTGTTGTTCACCCCCTTGTTTTTCCACCAAACTTCATCTTACAAGAACGTTGCTTAACATATATGTTACTCAATATTCAAAAAGAAGCAGAAGGTTCAAGTTTGCATGTTGAGAAAAAGCCCAGCGTAAAAATGAGAAGCATAAAGGATGATTTTTTTTTTCTTGCTGTAAGCTGTACTTGGGAAAGATGGGGCCATGCGTTACAGCTGGAGTGCCAAAATGAACAGAGTTATCTCAGATCTTCTGAGACTTGTTATCTTCCACAAGACCATATGAAAGGAAAGTTTACTGCACTTTAATTACCAACATCTGGAAAAACGAATTGCAACATTAGGAGAAAATTCTCTGCAGAGGGTATCTCCAACTAAAAATCAGCCATTCAGCCATTTTAATAATAAGTTTCATGAGGAAACAACTGAAAACCATCTGGGACATGAGAAACACCTGCTGCTCCTCTGAGCATTCAAGACATCAGATTTTCGAGGTGAAGAGCAGCACAATTCACTCTATAATGCAACTACAGGACCCCACCCTGTGCTTACCTCCCTCTGCATTTTGTCGCTCTCCTTCTGCACGGAAAGAGAGATGCATTAGTAAGACTTGAAAGTTTTACTGAAAACATGAACCAGGGTGAAAAAAAAAATAAATATCAGTTCTCACGCCCACAAAGCTTGCAGAAGTGCTGCCCATCAGTGGGGAAAACAAGCGTCCCACCACCCGCAAAGACATCCTTGCCCTGCTCCCACCTGGCAGCGCTGCCTCCCGAAGGCACGGGAGCCACGCGGCCTCGCGCTTTTCTTTGCGCCCTTTGTCATCTACCAAAACAGCGGCAGCAACACCGCAACCGCTTCCTTAGCCCCATCGCTTCGGAGAGCTCCCCCTGAAGGAGAGGCAGCGTCTGCAGCCACCGCAAAGCGCAAGGGCACCCAGTTCTATGCAGTCACTTGCCAGGCAGTTTTAGTTTACTCAGAACAAACTGATTTTCCAGCTCTGGGTAATACATCAGGGAAAAAAAAAAAATTTAGTGGGGCAGTAACGCATGCACCAGATCAACAAAGAAGCGCCTACACAACGTTGGACCGGTCGGTCCCACAACAGGCATTGCTCAGAAGGATGCAAAATGTTATTTTGGGATCAGGAATCTCATGCCAGGAAGAACATGAGTTTTCCTCGGCGTTTTCCTCCTTGGTTTATAAAGCACCATTTACGCTGTTATACAAATAACAACGCTCTGCTTGGAGACAAACTGGAGCTGGAACAAACCACTTGCCAGCGCGCGGCAGCCCTGCTTGCTCCAACTGCTCAGAGCTGCGCGTGGCCGGCACCGCTCAAAACCAGGCAGCATGCTGATCTGCAAACAGATACCGGATCCGGAATTTAACTTGCCTATTTACATTTTTCATCCTAGCTATTTCACCGTACAAATCTCTTTAGCACGCTCGCTTTTCAAAGGGCTTTCCAGCAAAGGCTCCACCACAGCCTCTGACCCCACCGCCCATCCGCATCCGACGGGCTCCAAAGCAGACCCCAGCCGCGAGCATCCTCCCTCTCCATGGTCGGCCGAAGAGGATTAGCTGATCCTAGGTGATTTCACTGGTGTCTCCCTTCTGCCCACTCCTTACCGCTACAAATCCCCTCCTCAATCCTGAAGTGAAACTTCACAATGGGTATCCGTGCTGTAGAATCCCAGCCTCTCACTCTCAAGTTTGCACTGTTTTGTTTCGGCTGCATTTCTAGTTTTTCTGGAGACACAGGACTCAAATGATTCGTCTACAGGGAAGCACAAGAAAAACTGGGAGGAAATAAAAGTTGAGAACAGTCCAGAATTGTAGTTTACATTTTCCCTTCCACTACTCTCAAATCTAAACCCAAACAGCTTTCAGCTGAAACAGGACTAAAGCTCTCAAAAGCTTCAAACAAAGAAATAGGTGTTAAAGCCAAGACTGCAAGAGCTTGGTGCATTCCCCTACTTCCGGAGAAGTGCTTCAGATGCTAGGTTTGATTTGTTTGTCCTTGTATTTGCCAAGCCAGTAATGCTCCATGCCCCTTGTTCCCTCTTTTTGGGAACAGCAGGAAAACGTTTCCCTCAGTCTATCACTGACTTCACGATAAGTGATTGAAATTGCAAGAGCAGTTACAGCATGCCTGCCCTTGAGGTTAACCACACATCATCATCTTGTGTTTTATCAGGAATTGAAGTTCAGCTAGAATTGCTACGCAAAATCTGGTAGAAAATTTACAGATGCCTATTTCGATTGAAAAGGGAAACAAATCCCAGATGCCGAACTGTAACACTGCTCCTGCTAGAGAGGTCTGGGGCAAGGAATGCATTTGCACAGCTGGCAGGTAGGAAGAGCTGCAGGTCAGTACAACCCCTGCAGAGCTACTCACTTTAGAAGAGGACACAAAGGGTTCAGGCCCTGCCCTGAGACGCTTTGTCAGTCTGTGCCTTCAGGACTTCGCCATCCTGCATTTTACCACCAGTGCTTAGAGCCTGTAACCATCACAGCTACAAAGGGACATATTCCACCACCAGGAACGGTGGCCAAAACCGTAAGAAGCCCCACAGCAACTTTTACACAGTGGGATAAACAGCCAAGCACCCTCCCAAAGGCTCACCAAGTGGGTAACCGCCTCTCGTTTGCTGCTGCGATGCTGAAGAGCTAGAGCCCACCTGGTCTAACTACAGCAAACACAGCACAAAGATGACAGAGCGAGGATGACAGCATCCTCCCCGGGGAACGGCGCTGCTGCAGGCGGAGCAGGGGAGACCAGACTGGGAGACGTGGAGGACCAGCAAGCCACGAGCTGTGCCTCAGCATAGAGTAATCCAACGTTTTAGCACCAGAGAAAGCTATTCCACACAAGCTTCATGGAAACGCCTGGCTCACCCTTCACCTTAATTTGCTGCTGTGCTCACTCTCTTCACACAGAAGTGAACCACAGTTTTATTCTTCATACCGTTTGTCTTTTACATCGCATAGACTGTGTGCCCGTTTCTTACTAACTTAGAAGTGGTTAGTGTGGTTTCGAGGGGACAAACGTAAGTAAACAGAGATCATTTCTCTCTCATGGGAAGGCTTTGAACTAAGGGCATACAGAAGCATAAGTTATCCAGAATAAGTAAGACTGGGGGGCAGAAAAGACCCACCAGTTATGAACTTTAGTCTGGAGAGGGGAAAAAAAAAGTTTAGAAAACAGAAACTCTGAAATCTCCAAATACCCAAAGCTGAGTCAAAGGGAAAAATTTTTTCTGAGGGAAAAATAAACTCATATAGTTCAGGATGCCTGATTCCTCCCTTTGTCTCTAAGAAAATGTTCTATGTTTTTTTAGTGTAAAAAGCCAAGCTATTTTAAACAACAGTGAAAAAAAAATCCCTTAAATGCACATTTTACTTTGTATCTCTGCCTGCAGAACCCCTACAAAGTCACATCCTGAGGACTTGAAGCCGACCCTCAGAGCTCATACCCAGCCTCGACTTGCTGAGCTTGTGCTGGAAGCATTTTGGGCTGATGGTGGTCACGCTGCCTCAAGTAATCTATGCTCCCACGGAAACACCGTGTCCTGCACTTGCTCGGTACAGGCCAGCATCGATAACCTAGAACGGGAAAGCTCTTCTTCCAGCATCTATTAAGTCGAGAACTCTATTGGAAGCTGTTTACAATTAGTACTTTTGTAACACGGCTCATTTGCATGGTCTCCTTGGCATTTTGTGTGGAGTGACCTCACTCTGCAGCCACAGCGCAACTCCACTACAAATTAAAAAAAGGGGCAGTCAAACACATCAGAAACAAGAAACCATTAGTTCCAATGCTGTTTCCACTTAAAGACTGCCAGTGGTGTTAATTAGCTAACCACACGCAGACAACCCAGGTTTTACAGCTGGTATTTAGTGCCCATGGTATACACACGAAGCTCACGCTTGGCTGTTTCCTGTGCCCGGTGCACTCCGAGTGAAGTTAACACCTCCTGACTGGTGGAGGCTGCCTGTAGTGCTCCGCAACGCATGCTTGGGGGTAGTCAGACCTTGCGTCCTCAGCTGGAGATATTAAATTCACTGTTCCAGAGCACATGACAATGGGATTTTCCAGTCCCAGCTCCTTTCCCTTCAAGCCTCTGTTTCTGAAAGGGGACACACCATCACAGTTTCAAACGCACCTGGAAAACCAGAGCTCTTCTAGCCCTCTAAACTCTCCCCTGCAGCTGTCTCCATAATCCTTTGGAGATGCAAAAAAGTATTCAAACTCTTAAGCCTTGGAAAGACAAGGCTAACATCCAGCTGTTAAAATGATTATTCTGTGCATGCGCGAGCTTGGCAACCGAGCAGGGCTGTATGTCCCCATGAGCAGGGTGGAGTAAGGGGACCGGCCACGGCCATCAGAGCCGACCTACCACAGCGGCATCACTGGCATTCTTGACAAAAACCTGGAAGAAGGTTGAGAAGGTGCTAGAAACTATCAGAGAGGAAAGACACAGACAGAAATGCTTGCTGAAAGGAGAGTGGAGCAGAGAATGAGAATCCCCAGGTAAATGAGGGCTGGTAACAGGGAGAGTTGAGAGGGGGATACAAACAGCCCCTTGAGTCTGAGCAAATAAAGGGCACAGGGTGGGATGAGAAGCACATCCCCACTGACAGACCTTCATCACACACACTCCAGGGCAGGACAGCCTCACCTCCAGACACCACGGGGACAGCGCGCTGAATACAAACAAGCCTGATGAAAAGCTAGAGCTGCGTCGGCTAACCCTGGCATGTCCAGTTACTCGTCATCAGTACTGACTTGAGAGTCACCCCACCTGTCTGCTTGTAAAACCCGAGCTGTGCACAGCTTCCTCCGAGAGGCCAAGTCCTACAACAGCCTCAACTCTCATAGGGGCCACAGCGTCACACAGCGCGGGTGCCACCCCCCATTTAGGTGAGCACCGTTTCTGTGGGTGTAACGGCACGGGCAACTGCACAGATAAGTGAGGAGACTCAGTCAAAGAGCATCACGTGGCATTTCAGGTTTTAATCTTGGTTTTCCCATCAGACAGAGAACATGCTCATAGGACAAGAGCAAATATTTGAGACCACGAGAAAAGTACCTTCAATGTCACAATCATCTTCATGTACACGAGCCACAGGCTTGTCCCTCGGACAGATCCCACAAACGAGCAGCTTTGGCCCCTGTTGCTGGCAGTTGAGTTGCCTCAAGAAAACTGGTTTAAATAAGATAGACTTACAGCTCCTCGTTTAAGACAAGTCAATCACAAACTCTAAGCTTATGCCACGGAGGAAGACAGTTGGTGCTGCAACACACAACTATAGCAAGTTCTCCAGTTTTGCTGTGACACTGAACTTATTCTCTTTGGAAATCTCTACGACAAGCTCTACAAGACAGCGCGTTCCCTGTCATGCCACGCAGCACTCAGTAGGTCAAAAATACGTATTAGAACAAGAGCCAGTGACACTCCAAAACAGGAGGAAGAACCAGGTATAGGTGTCCACTCGCAAAGAAAGATTTTCCTAGTAACTCCTTCCACCCACGGAAACAAAGTCTGAGGAACAGTAATAAAAAACCTGCTGCTCCAAACCTCCGGCCTACAGCACCTTCCTCCCAGGTTGTTTCTACACAGCACCCTCGGCTTTTCCACGCAGGGGATGGGTGGGGTGCCAGCCCCCTCCGCCGGGAAGAGCCGCAGGCCCGCAGAAAGGGGCCGGGGCTCTGCCTTCAGCAGGCGGCGGAGGCACGGCAGGGCCGGCTTACGGCCTCCCTCGGGACACCGCGAGCGCTCGATGATACGGCCCGGTAGCCCGGGGGCAGC